>NC_142935.1:34940503-35040503 GCF_046866305.1 Octopus bimaculoides
GTTTTATATTCAATGCATTCGCATTGGTGTTATACAAAATTATTGTTAAAAATAGATAAGAATGCGAAAAACAATAAATAACAATATGTATATATTAACAACTACAAAAGCATTCAAATTTGGAGAAAAATATTGGTTCTGACAATAGCATCTCAGGTACAGTTCAACTGAAATCATATAAGTTGTTTTCAATTCTATATAAGGAAGAAATTATATATTTCAAGATTTCGATTTTTTTAAAGATTGTAGTGTTTCTATCTTTAGCGATCCTCTATTATAGATTTTCCTTATCTATCTATCTATCTATCTATCTATCTATCTATCTATCTATCTATCTATCTATCTATCTATCTATCTATCTATCTATATATATATATATATATATATATATATATATATATATATATATATATATATATATATCCCTATCTCTCTCTCTCTCTCTCTCTCTCTCTCTCTCAATATATATATATATATATACATATACACACATTATAGATATACAAAATATGATTTTTTCAAAATGAGATTAAAAAACCCAAAGCTGTGAAGATTTTAGAACATTTATAAACAGGTCTTTATATATATTTATTATATCTCTCCATCTTTATATATATTTATTAAATCCCTTCATTGGAGAGGGTGTGAGAAAATGGCTGAGCAATAGTTAATTTAGATAAGATACGAATTAGAGCGTGAAGTGGAGGAATGAAAATAGATGTGAGATAACACTACTCCCAGACACCCTAAAAAAGCGACGGATGATCTATTCTGTGGTACCCACCACCATTCTTAACGTTAAGAACTTAGCTAAATACTTCTTTAAAATACTTCCCCCGACAATATAAATATCATTCCATCTTTAATCGATCAAGACTGAAACTATCTTATTCTACTTCACCCAACTTCGAATCTATTGTAGCAACCTCTAATAAGCAAAAGCTTTCTCTTTACTATCAAAAGTCACATAACTACAACTGTAGTCATACGAACACTCATCACACACACAGCTTCAGCACAGATACACTTATATTAGACCACAACCACAACCCAACACATCCTTCGGACACTAGAATGCCTTCTTTTACGGTCATATCTCGTTTACTTGTTCCTCCTCGGAAGAACTGCTGCTCCCCAAACTTACCTTTCCTTAAACCCTTACATCTCTTCTCCTTCCTCCATTTCTCTTTTATTCTTCTTCCTATTTCCTTTCACTTTTAACTCTCCTTTACAAATTTACATATGTGTACGTACCACAACATTGCCTATTCAATGATCTGATTTTAGAAAACGCGTCGCTTGATGTAGGCCATCTGATTTTCAATGAAAATCAGTCATAAAATGATGTGAAGTAATCTTGTTTCGTTTTAACGGGAATCCATAGTATGTTGACGTGACTTAACAATTTCAGAGATAGCAATTTTAATGTTACAAATAAAAGGATTTGATACATGCTCACATCTTCTTGTTAACAAATGAAAATCATT
The DNA here is from genome assembly GCF_046866305.1 of Octopus bimaculoides. Classification (NCBI taxonomy): domain Eukaryota; kingdom Metazoa; phylum Mollusca; class Cephalopoda; order Octopoda; family Octopodidae; genus Octopus; species Octopus bimaculoides. The sequence goes on from NC_142935.1 coordinate 34,941,991, forward strand.
TCAAGCAAACCGAATCCATAGTATCTGAAAAGCATCCAGAATCATTGTCTCTATTTTGATTTGAACAAGAATTCACTGAACTTGCGAAGACGGCTAACTTTCATACGAAAGAATATATCAATAGAATGAGATTGTCAAACTTGGTTGAACAAAATAAAATAGACAGCAGATGGACATAATGAATACGTTAACACTAATCTTTTGAAGTTAAACAATCGATTTCACACACCTCTACAAGCAGGTCGTAGATGTATTGGGTTGGTAACTAAGTTCCCGCCGTTGTTTTAAATTAAAATTTTTAAAATGTTTAATAAAAATTTACAACTAATTGATTAATAATGTATTCACCCTTGTTGTTTACAACTTCTTTCCAACGTTTAACAAGAGTTTCAATATCTTGTTAGTAGAAATCACCCGATTTCGAAAAATTGATCTAACCAAGCTCTCAATTCTGCATTAGTATTGAATGAAACTCCGCACATAGCATTTGAAAGAGATCGAAAGAGGTGGAAATCCGTTCGTGCCAAATCAGGACAGTACGGTGGGTGAGGCAGCTCTTCCCAGCCATTCGTTTGAATGGCTTCCTTGGTAATATTGGCGATATGAGGGCGGGCGTTGTCGTGCAGCAGAACTCCATGCTGCCGATTAGGTCTTTTCTTGCGAATAGCCGTATTGAGTCCTTCCATCTTTTGAACATACAGCTCCGCGTTGACCATTTGGTTCTTTTCAAGCAATTCGTAGTGGATAATCCCTATGCAAAACATATGCACAACATCGTTTTACGCGAATGAAGACCTTGTTTCACGCGCGGTGTCGCTTGTTTACCGGGGCTATGATATATAACCTAAAGCATTGGCCTCTAATATCATGTTCTGTCATACCGTATAAATGGAGCAAGAAAGAAAGAAACTTTTCTGCAGAAACTTATCTGACATATTATTTAACAGTTATTGATGTTTAGTATGCTACTCATACAAATCAATATGAAAGTTAATTTATACGAATCCTCTCCAAAACATAATACATATACATATATGCATGTATGCGCGTGTGCCTGTGTACATCCTATACATGCGATCGATGTCCGTCCACAATATTTTCAAGGATTATTGCAGCACAGATATTTCTGAATGCAGTACACTGTGAACATTGCTATGTGAATGAATCCCCAATATTGATTTCAAATTTTAGCACGAGGCAGCAATTTTTCGGGAGCAGCTAATTCGAATATATCGACCCCAGTACTCAACTGACACTTATTTCATCGATCCATGAATGATGCATTGCAAAGACGACCTCGATGGAATTGAAACTTAGATAGTGAAAGCAAACGAATTACCGTTAAACGTTACTTTTTTCTTGTATAGAAGCCGTTAATTTATTCGTAGCTGAATGAATTTTGTGAAAACCATTGGTTCCATTCTGCAAATTTTGAGACATTGTTCGTGAATCGAGCCGAAATAATCTGTTTCAATTTTTTTTTTCCAACGCTCTGAGTTTTAAACATAAACGATATATAACTGATGATCAGAACAAATATTGGCTCATCCCATAAGTAAGGCATTCTTTTTATTCTTTTTATTTTTGAAATTTAAGATAAACAAAGTCTTTTTTAATTTAAAATATACTCTCTTTCATTTTCTGCAATGCTCTTCCATCTATCTGGCAGACTTGCAACGCCCCGCTTCCAAAATTCATTTGTCCGTGATGAAAAATACTCCTCGTCTATAGAATTCATATCTTTGCCGTCCAAATGATTTTGAAGACTGTGGGATTTAACGATAATCAGATGGGGTAATGTCCGTCGAATATGGTGGGTAGGACATCGTTTCCCATTCAGACTGCTCAAGCCTTTTGAATGTCATCCTCGCTGTATGTGGCCGAGCATTATTGTGATGGAAAAATACCTTTCGTCTTGAAACCAAAGATGGTCGTTTTTCTTCTAGTGGTGACTTGAATTACGGGTTGAATGACCAGATCCAAGCTTCTCTGCTAGTTCCTCAACAGTTACGATAGGATATTATTCCACCAAGATTTGCAGGACGTCCCCGTCGAGTTTACAGAACTTCCAGGACGAGGTTCATCTTCTAGGTTATAGTTTCCGAATTTTGGGAACCACAGTTGACACTAGCTTACGCTTATTGTCCGAGTCCCATATACTGCATTAATATTCCCCGCACCTTCTGTTACACTGTTACCCTCATTGAACTCATAAAGCGAAATATACCGAAAACGTTCCTTTATCACTTCCATTATAGCTTTGAAAATATAGCTTAAAATCCAAGTACTCACTTCAAAAATTGCATTAAGAATAAGTACAAGGTAAAATTACTACCCGTTTATATAGCAACTGGATGCAGGTAGTTTATCCGTTCCCCTCCGATATTTAGTTCATGCAATTGAAAAAAAAACGCATTATGTATGGGAATACCCAATACAGTTAACTAAAAGACTGCATGTAATCGACAAGAAACTAATAAGCGTCATGACACTGAAAAGATGGAACAGCCCGCAACTACAAAATTTGAGTCGGGCATTGCTGATTCACTTGGCAATATCGGCATGCGACTACACTGTCTGCCAAGCAAAATTACATTGCTTTTCATTTGTTACATATGCTATCATCACCTCCTACTGCAGTTTAGAATAGAATATTTAGTAAGATCAAAATTTGTAGCTGAAATTAGTTCTAGCTATAATTATCATTATTTGCTCTAAACAGGGTCTTATAATTCTAATTCAAAATGCGAGTCCAATTGGAATACCTGCACTGATAGCCGATGAGTTATGGGGTTGCAAACACAATAACAGACGTCTGTATGTCGTGCACGAGGGGTTACCCAAAAGAAACCAGAATTTTCAAAAATTATTTTGTTCAGTTACTTTTACACGTTTACACGTATTCTCCATTTGAATCAATGCGTCAGTCCAGACGCGTTTTCCAGTGTTCGAATCATTCCTAGAACTCTTGTGATGTGATGCCTTTTAAGGCCTGTCGTTTTTTGCCTCACCTCTTCCACATCTGCAAAATGTTTTCCTTTAAGGACTTACTTTTATTCGGAGGAACGAAAAAAGTTGCAGGGAGCAAGATCGAGTAAACGGTGGCATTCAATTTTTGGTCAAAAACTGTCTCACACGCAAGGCAGTGTGCGAAGTTGCGTTGTCGTGAAGAAACCACCACCCTCCACTTTGCCACTTGTCGGCGCGTTTTGGTCTCGTCATATCTCTCAAACACTTCAGAACTGCCAAGTAAAATGCGTAGTTAACACTTTGACCAGGAGGAAAAAATACTATGTGAACAATTCCTTTCGCATTGATGATACAATACCAGCATCGTTTTGACATTGATTTCACTTAACTCACTTTTGAAGGGCGTGGTGATATTGAATGCTCCCATTGACTTCATTGCGGCTTCGTTTCCAGTCTTGGCCGTAGAACCAATTTTCGTCACCAGTGATGACATTCAAAACAGGTTCGGGTCAACTTCTAACTGTTGTTTCAGTTCACCACGACTCACATTCATTTGTGACTACTCCTGTGAGCAGTGCGGCACAAATTTAGCTACAACTCTTTTCATTCATAATTCCTCGCTGAAAATTCGTTGGTAGTAGCTCCAAAACACACCAGTCATATCAACAAGTCCCTCAATTGTTCGGTCACGATCCTCCATGATCAGTTCATAGACATACATGCCACTTACCATTGATAAGTATATATGAGTCGTTTTCACCACATACACTAGAAGACGTTTAAGCACCATTTCGATAGTCTTAACCAAGTCGATACATCTAACAATAATATGACGATTATTGTTTATTTTAGAATGGATAGAAATCATAATCAGGTTCGTCATCTATTTTGTTTAAAAAAGCTTTTGAAACAATTTACCACGCCATCATCAAGGAAGTTTCTAAAGTTACCCCTTAAACACTTCAAAGACATTTGAGCCATTGACGTAACAAGCTAGTTGTCGTTCAAAATTTGAACCCAGTGTTACTCTTTATATAACAGATACAATACACGCATATATATTCACTCTACGCAGTTTTTTTCCTGGATCAATCGCTAGTAAGTTCTAGTCTATTAGAAACGAATGCTATTGATCACTGATGCAGTTATGGCAGGTATATTCGAAATAATTCAGACACACGGGCGTAGGACACGTGTATACAATATCACAAAAACCATGAAAGTATAAATAATTATACCAGGAACACGACATTATCAAAAAAGTAGATACAGTAAATATATAAATGCGATGCTTTAAGAAAAACGATACAGAGAATAGGGAGTTTTATGGCTAGTTCCAAAAAAATGGGGGACAAAAAATTACAGAAAGAGAAATACTCCATGGGTGATAAGACTGGGAAGAAAAAGGTTGTTCAAAGAGAGAAAAAAAAAACTCTATTTGTCCCAATCCATCTCTCTCCCACATCTCTGTCTGTCTCTCTCTCTATCTCTCTCTCCCCGCCCCGCTAACCGTAGAAGACTCTGTTAATGATGCTAGAGTTTATGAGAAGAATGCATGCGAAATTTCTCCTCTGCGCTAATAATGGAAATGCATATACTTTTAGTTTAAACTGTAGTAGATGAAGTATTACAAGCTGAATATGCATAAACATATATTTACACTGACACACACTCATACATTTATACACATCCATGCAAGTATACGTAAGTGTACATATATGTTTTGTATGTGTGTGTGTGTGTGTATGTGTGTAATTATGTGTGTGTATGTGTGTAATTGTGGGTGTGTATTCATTTATAAATACTTGTTTATAGATTTTAATATGTTACGCGTGCGTGTGTACGCACGTGTGTGTATATGTATGTGTATATTACGTAAGTATATACGTATGTACATATGCTTATATGTAATTATGTATATGAGGAGGCGTAAAAAAGTAATTCCAAAACAACAATCTACCAAGGAACAAACGAAAATGTATTCGTCTGTCAGTTGTTTAGAATGTTGTCATTTTTTTTTAGATTTATGACGCAATTTCCTTGGCAAATTTATCTTTATCCCATTATTTGAGAAAATAATGCGTAAAGAACTTGTCTTATATCTATTCTAATCAATCATATTCTTGCGTTTCTTTTCGATATTAATGAAATTATTGGTTGATAGTATTTGCGAATGTCTTATTTATTAAATGTTGATATATTTTTGATGTTCCTTTCGCAATTTTCACATATTCTTTGAAATCTTTTGTGTAGTGTACTACTTCATCAATTATATATATATATATATATATATATATATATATATATATATATATATATATATATATACGTATATATATATATATATATATGCATATATACAGGTACATATGTTTGCATGCGTACGTGTAAATGTGTGTGTACGAGTGTGTGTTGTGTGTGTGTGTGTGTGCGTGTGTGCATGCGTGTTTGTGTGTGTGTAGTATATGTGGATACGTGTCTTTATTTCGGGGCATATAGCCATCAAATGACAAATAAGCGATATCTACCCGTGAGGTTTATCCTGTACTACAAACATTAAAAACATTACGTCTGCCACCTCAAGCAGGTGTACGAGCTATATATTCGCTTTCTTTCTGTAATTACCTGAATCACGGGCTAACACAGAATACCTGTGATCAGCTAACCTACTAAATTAATATGCATGCAGCTTGTATCAACTTTATTGTTTCAATCGTTTCCTATAATGTCTATATATATATATATACAATGTAATATATTACCCACCCCACCGATTTGACTCCTTTTATGTTTTACTTTATTTTAGTTTTATTTTTGTATGAATATCTGTATTATTTTTTGTTCTTAGTATTTTATATTCGTATTTTATATTCTTATTTTATTTTATATTATTATTTCATTTTTGTTATGTTATTTTATTATATTGTTTTTAACCACCAACTTAACACTACACACTGAATTGTGGCAAGGTATGGACGGATTCCGGAGTACCGAGAAAATTATGTATAAATATATCAAATTAAGAATTCTACGAGGTATAGTACAATGCAAAATACCAAACGGAACCTCACCTCTTATATCTCCTCTTTCTTCCTCCTTTAACGCCTATGTGATATAATTCTTGGGAGAGAATACATTTGCGGCTGAAGATAGCTTTATATTGTCAATTATACACTGATGTAACAACTATAAAGCTTGAAACACGTGTACCGCAGAATCCTTTGTGTTTTTGTTTTTATCTTTACAATTTATATATATATATATACATATATATATATATATATATATATATATATATATATATATATATATATATATATATATATATATATATGTATATATATGTATGTATATATATATATATATATATATATATATATATATATATATATATATATATATATATATATATATATATATATATATATATATATATGTATATATGTATATATATATATATATATATATATACTTTACATATAGCTATATAGAATAACTTAGGTATGTTTCAACCAAAGATTGGCCCCGGCTATATCTAACTTAATACCACCAACTGATATATATATAAATGTGTGTGCGTGTGTATTTAGGAGAACGGACAAAAACACCTGGTGTTTTAAGGGCAAACACCACTTCAGTGTCCTCCCCAAATTTATTAGAAACCTACATGCGATGGATTTAGGTCTCTTTAAACAAAAACAGATACTGTCAGTCAGGAGTTCCGGATGAACCCACCTTGAGGATGGGAAGACTTATAAGGGCAGTGACATCATGTTTTTCATTTACCAGTTGCCAGATAGCAGAGGATCTTTCAGTTAGTGAAAGTGTAGCACCGCTAAAGGCACACACACTTTAGCAGTGCTAAAGTTTGTGTGCTAGCATTGTTGCAGCTTTCAAGCTGAACCATAGAGAAGAAAATGATAACGTATATATGTAAAGGTAGATTCAAGTTGCAAGATGGAAGAATTTAGTAAGCTTTGAGCTGCCCGTAGAAGGTATATTATATACGACGAGCTTCGTTCAGTTTACGTCTACGAAATCCACTCATAAGGGTTTGGTCGGTCAGCGGCTATAGTAGAAGACACTTGCGCAGGATGCCACGCAGTGGTACTGAACGCGGAACCATGTGGCAATCAAGCTTCCTACCACACAGCCACGCCTATATATATATATATATATATATATATATATATATATATATATATATATATATATAGATAGATAGATAGATAGATAGATAGATAGATAGATATTGAAAAAAAAGTCGTCAGAATTTTGGAATAACTTATTTCATTTATGTTATACATATATAAAATAAATGAAATAAGTTATTCAAAAATTCTGACGACTTTTCTTTCAATATTTACTTCTGAACATCACACCTAACACTATACACACACACACTCACACACACACACACACACACACACACACTGAGAACATTCTTTTTCGTGGTTGGATGATTCAGCATCTATTTCTAGCATTCAGGAATCCACATTTGCTGGTCATTCCTCTTATTCTTGTATGTATATATATATATATATATATATATCGTAGACGTGTGCCCTTAATGCAATTTTCAGAGAGATTCAACGTGACACAGAATGTGACCAGGTCGGCCCTTTGTACTACAAGTACAACTCATTTTTGCCATTTGGGTGGACTGGAACGACGTAAAATGAAATATCATACTCAAGGACAAAGCGTGCCGCCGGGAATCGAACTCACGACTTCACGATTGCGAGCTGATTACCCTGACCACTGACGCATGTGCCTTCACACACACACACACACACACACACACACACATATATATATGTACTTATATTTATACATATAAATGTATATTTATATATTTATTATATATATATATATATATATATATATATATATATATATATATATATATATATATATATATATATATATATATATATATATATATATAATTGGTGCGCTACGGTGGATTATTAAGACTTGGCTCTTATTTCAAGCGGGTAGATGCTCATTAAGCATCATTACGATATTTCATAGCTCGATAAAGCTATCATAACTGCGTTCCACCAATGCTACTACTGGTGATATCTTCAAATTTTGAATTTATCCACAGATGATATGAACAGTAGTGACATCTAACTTCATATATCAGTGTTTGAATATTTCATTTATATATATATGAATATTTCATTTAAATATTTGTACGCACCATGTGTTCTGATTTTGGCGCAAAACAAAACCAGTTGCACAGTCAGAGACTAACGTGAACAGTCATGAATTTAAACTGGTGGTCCACACTGACGAAGCTCAAAGTTGAATAACCAAAATTGAAACCTGGTTTGTGGATATCCGTAATAGCATAATATTTTTATTTGTGTTGTTAAACGTTTTAATTCGGTCTGTTTTCCTCGCATACTGTTTTTCTCTGTTATATTGGTGCGCTACGGTGGATTATTTAAGACTTGGCTCTTATTTCTAGCAGGTAGATGCTCATTAAGCATCATTACGATATTTCATAGCTCGATAAAGTTATCATAACTGCGTTCCACTAATGCTACTAATGGTGATATCAACAAATTTTGAATTTATCCACAGATGATATGAACAGTAGTGACATCTAACTTCAAATCTCAGTGTTTGAATATTTCATTTAAATTTATATATATATATATATATATATATATATATATATATATATATAGATAGATAGATAGATAGATAGATAGATAGATATGCAAACTGCTGACCCAAACGCTCTGCATACCAATATGAATCCACATGGTAAAATTCCAAATCATGCTTTTGCTGAAACTAATGGTGGAGTCGTTGTCGAAGGAACTATAGAGAACTGAACGCGAAAACATGCGGTTACATTACCAGCTTCTTAACCACAGAAGAACACGCACGCACCCACACGCACACACACACATACACGGACGCATATGCACATACACAGATATATATATATTTTGTCTCATAATCAAGTATAAATATGTGAAATTGATTAAAATAAAACTATTCTGGAACAAATTGCATACCAATGTTGTGATAGTTCCGCTGAATAAGTACACACCCTCACAGTTTATAGCCGTGATATCTAAATTATATCTCTGAGTATCCTATTCCTCGTAACTATTATATTTATATTTACAGGCATACATTAATATCATAGCACTTGACGTTGTAGGAATGTTGCCCATTAAGTTTCCCTTTTGAGAATGTGTACATTATTTAGGTAAATAATAGACAAACATGTGGACAATGCATCATTACTTTGTTATGGTCCATAAAATATTTATTTCAATAGTCAATTCTTGTTTAATTCACCCAGAAGTATCTAGTGTATAGTGTCAGATATACTGATTGTTCATATGGGAAAAGTCCGGCGAAGTTTTGCACACGTTGCGAGAAATTTTTATACACGTCTCTCCAACAGTTTATTAACGCTGCTTTCGTATATCGCCTGCATTCACTGATAATTGCTTAAAATGCTGTTTTGATTTGTGATATGTCTGGCATTTAAATGATTTGACATTGAATTTCTGTTGTTTCAGTGAAATATTGTTGTATCAAAATTCAACTCCGTGTACTATGGTATCCTTTGCAATGTATTGAATGACCAAGTAATATCATGACAAGGGAATTCTCCATTCCATATTTAACCCAATACAACTTCGTTGTTTACCCATGAACTATAATTAGCCTTAAAACCGTTTTATTCGTAGCTTTACTATATCTTAAAAGAACTGCATTGTGTTATGAACATGGTTTCAACCAATACCGTTACAAAAAAAAAACACCTATTTAAGTATACGCTTGTGGATAAATATATATACGCACCGGTAGATTTGCTGCATGAGCAATTCGTATGTATGTATATATGCATGTATGTATGTATGTATGTATGTATGTATGTATGTATGTATGTATGTATGTATGTGCAAACCTTTGAACGTAGTGTAAGCCAGAAGGTTTGCAAACCCACCGGAGGCCTCAAAAGACATTTTAAGATCCACAAAGAGCAGAACGTATCTGCAGCTCTTGGTGGCCCATATCGGAGGTACAATTTATGTGTATCTTTTCAGAACGTTGTCTTGTTTAAAAAGCCAAATCAGATGCCATGATGGTGACAAGTTGTACGTACAGGAGGTGGTCAAACACTGTATAAGGAGTAGACAACAACTACGTATGTATGTATGTATGTATGTATGTATGTGCACACACCTGCATAATTTGTACTTGTTTGAGTGTGTGCACATACTTGTGAAAGTTAATTACTCAAGTTAAAGGAGTGACAAAATAGTTCTAGGGCCATGCTTAGAATTTCGATGCGTGATTTTTTTCCTTATGCAAGCGGTGGGAGAATGTTTCATTCTTAACATTTGAAATGTTCACTGTTGAAGTTAGGAGGGTCGGTTATGAATGTCCATAGGCTGACCAAGATGGAACGAGGCCGAGTGAGATTAATTTTTTTTTCAATACAGTCCCCCTTCGGTCCACATACATTTCTCATCTGTATTGTAGGGCCTTGGTCAAGGCGTTTCAATCCTGTTGGTCAAGAATGTCAACAGCAGCATCATCATTGCTATACTGGTTGCCAGCCAAGTGGTTCGTCAATTTAGGGAACAGATGATAGTCAGACGAGGCCAAATTATGAGAGTAGGGTTGGTGATCAACAAGTTTGAGGATACTCACATAGAGCAATTTAAATTAAGGATTTGTGAACTGAAGCTTCGTCCTGATGAAAAAAGTCCCCTTTTCTCAGTTTGGGCGTTTGGACTTAAAGTTTCGTATCTGTCTCAGATAGCTGGAATTGTACTTTCCATTGATGATGTGGCCATATGCACAATGCCTTTTAGCATCCCAAAATACATCATCTTCCCTGCAGATGAAACAACCGTCGTCTTATTTGTATGTTTCTATTACATTGATCGTCTGTGATTCACAGTGATGAAGCCAAAAGTTATCCGGAGTTAGGAAATTTTCGAAGAATTCAGCTGGATATACCTCAAACAACGCCAAATGTTCCCGCTATGTAATCAGCCTGGGGCGCTTTTTGCCAGGTCCCAGAAAAAGAAACCTTCGTCTAACAAGTTTTCATTATGCAGAATATACTTAACTCTCTCACGGGATATGCTAATAGCTTTTCATATTTAGTTTATAGTCAGTTGCCTGTCACGCAAAACCACGTCGTGAAGACTATCATTGTTTTCCTCCATGGTGTCATATGCTGGAAGTACAGATAAGTGGGCCTCTACAAGAGTGTCCCTTCCCCATTTAAATTCAGCTGCCTACGTTCGCACTGTTGATAAAGCTGGAACCACAGCTCGAACGGTAGCAAGTACGTCAACATTACCGTTGCAGGTACGCAGGTAACAGGACCCCAATATTTTTCCCTTTTCAAGAGATGTCTGTACTACTTCCTTTTGAAATATTCTTTGAACGGTCAAATTTCAGTTTAGTTGTACAGAGTCAACGAAGGCACGTTTCGGCCAATACCCCTATAATATTTAGTTTTTTCAGAAATTCAAAGCTACCAGTTGCTGCCCAAAACCTGAGTTTACTAGTTTAAGCTTTACTTCGCCAGTCGATCTGGGGGTTGCTTATAACACTCTCTGTGTGTCCATACCATGTTGAGTGCCTGATGTATTTAATTTCAAACAAAGGCAAAACTCCGAGAAACCAATGGCACCGCTGTTGAATCGCAAATAAATTATTTATCCAGGAGACCCAACATAGCAGGTAAGGCTATGTAAGTGCTACGTACGAAAGGACCCTAGTTAGACGCTCGCTTCGATAATAATACGAGTGAAGGGTCTGTGTGAGAATGTATATGTAAAATAAAATGAGACAACGAAACCAAAGCTCTGTGGAATTTATAGGACATTTATATTGAGAAAGATTATTCTTACAGCTGTTTCGGGTATTTTCTGGGATATCAAGGATATCTCGTCTTCAGAGACGATATGAGAGGGTTAACAAGAGAGAAATAGTAGAGATCAATATAAGGTGATATTTTGGAAATAGTTAGATGTAGGATTTACTGCCTATATCGATCCTTTTCCAAAATAACTCCTCATATTGAACGCTACTATTTCCCTCTAGTTAACTCTCTCATAACGTCTCTGATGAAGGGATATCCCTCACATCCCTGACACAGCTGTAAGACACCATTTCTCTTTATAAATATGCTATAAATTCCATACAGCCAACGCTTTGTTGTCTCGCTCCATGTGATACACACACACATTAATACATATATATGTATATATATATATATATATATATATATATAGACGTCTTGTACCCGGATATGCACCTATATATACATGTGGATATCGGTATGTACAAATATGTATGTATATATGCATATGCTCACAATATCATTTGTATTATATATATATATATATATATATATATATATATATATATATATATATACACAAACAATAGCAGCGCGGAAGGTATTTATAAGCCATTTAAGAAACACTATATAACATAAGATTCACATCAACGTTTAAGTTTAAATATTGAAGTGAATCTAACGGTCATTGTGTGTTTCTTAAATGGCTTGTAAACAGCTTTCACGCTGCGATTGTTTTCGTCACTGCACACGATCTCAGATCAGGTCACTTCTTATGCAAGTGCACCTCCGTAATGCATATATATATATATATATATATATATATATATATATATATATATATATATATATATATATATATATATATATATATATATATATATATATATATATATATATATATATATATATATATATATATATATATATATATATATATATATATATATATATATGTATGTATATATATATATATATATATATATATATATATATTTATATATGTATATGTATGTATGTATGTATGTATATATATATATATATATATATATATATATATATATATATATATATATATATATATATTTACCCACAGATGTTGTTTAAGTTACACAATATAGCCGATGATAACTTATTAATACGTTGGAGGTTATTTCTAGGCAAAATCTATTAACACTTCTTGCGTTTCCAAGCTATTCCATCTATCTATCTATCTATCTATCTATCTATCTATCTATCTTACAAAATTGGTGACGCTGCGTTCGGTCATGTAAAAACAAATAGTAAATGAGTATATGTATATATACGTACAGGTATGTGCATACCAACATCCACCTGTATGTATAGGTGCATATCTGGGTACATGACATTGCAAACAAAACGTAGACAAGAAAATAATGATAATCAGAGTACAGAAAACGCACAAGCCACATAGAGAACATTTTCCCTCATCGGTTACCCCCGTTTTAACACCGGCGTTTCGAAGAGCTGTTTAGGACGCATCGTTAAAACGGCTCTTCCCATGGACCGCAAATTAAATTTGTATACACAAATTAAACCTTGCCATGGAGGAATGTAGTGGCGGACAAAAAACAAAACAGAAAAACAAACGGAAAAGGCAATACGGCCAGACGGGAAAAATTATGTGTGTATGAACGCTGTGAGGCACGAACTTGAAAGTGGGGACGAAGTAAGTTCGCGTGTTTGCTCGGTGATAGCCAAGGAAGAAAAGGATTATTGACCGGAAGCATGTGACCATGCCGGTGTAAGGGGAAGAGAGAGAATGGTAGAGGGAGAAACAAAGGGAGAAAGTAGAAGAATAGGTGAGCAACGAGAGGAAAGAGGAAGAGAGGAAATACGAGGGGGGAAAAGAGATACATAATAGTAACAGAGGAAGAACGAGAGGCGTAAAGAGAGATACGTAGTAGTAAACAGAGGAAGAACGAGAGGGCGAAAATGATAGAGGAAGAGAAAGAAAAAGAGATAGAGATAGAGTAGCGTCGGAAAATATAAAGTTGCGATAACTACTTACAAAATTGGTAACGCTGCGTTCGGTCTTGTAAACACAAATAGTAAATGAGTATATATATATATATATATATATATATATATATATATATATATATATATATACATGTGCACGTGTACATGTGCGTGTGTGCGCGTGTGTGTTTGTGTGAGTGTATTCAGCCTCGGTACATTTCGTCGTTGCAAAGTACATTGTAATCATATGGCTAAACATTTGGTAAATACTAGTCAGACATTGCGACAACACATCATTTATCAGTTATTGTCCATAAAATATGTATTTCAATCACACAATATTTGTTTAATTCCATCAGAATTGTCTCGGGGACAATAGGTCAATGGATCGATTTCATCCAATTAGACACATGAGAATTAGCAAAGTGTGTATATGAATAAATATACCTATACATATATGTGTGTCTGTGTGTGTGTGTGTATATATTTACATTCATATATATATGTGTGTGTGTGTGTGAGTGTGTGTAAATAGATGTGTGTATATATTTCCCTTGTTAACAATTAACACGGAAAGAATATATATATGCATGTATGTGTGAATATATATGTGATTTAAACGGATAGGTGTGCTGGGTAAGTGCTGTGTAACTACTACGCCTCCATATCTCCAACCCTCCTTAAGATGGCCTAACTCTAGCTAAAAATCTAACCACCGTAAATTCCTTAGAAATAATTCTTTCAGCTAAGCAGACTCTCTTTGGCTCCGTGTCAGCCTCAATACTAAAAGAAATAACTTTTTTGATAGAACAATGGGCTCATCCGACTCCGCTCAGGTCATGGATCTAGTCGGACAGCAACTCTTTATTTTGCTCCACTCACTTCCTCAACATCAAAAGTGGTTTACATAATGACGATGCGTTGGTAAATGCAACAGGCCTAACAAGACCTGCTTTGGAGAGAAGTAGAAAAGTGTTACAGAAATGTCTCGCCAGCGCTAACCTATCTATCTCTTCTGAAAAACTCCCCAAAACAGCAAACTTCCTATATGTCTCCTTAGATTTATACTCCATATCATAAGCCCAATCAGCGCCTTAAATACATAAATACACAATCTACCCACTATAATCCACATTCGAGGGCATAATCAAGGGCATATCCATTAGGATATCCGAACTATTCGCCACCGAGGAAATTTTCAATAACTGGCTAGAGATGTGAAATTGCTCTGCGTCAAATGTTTAAAAGAGTGCACATGCGCAGAATATCTGTTTAAAATAAGTTGCGGACACAATATAGTAGCTATATTAGGTTCGCCATCTAATTGCTACGAAAATACAATATAGGTTATCCTGGGCTATAATTGATTCTGGCATACCATATCAGTGGATTATACCAAAAAGAATCCCTTAAAATTCTAACGCATTTACTCAACTAATACAGCGAGGCCTTCACAACATGCAAACACAAATTCGTCCACACTTTTGAACTCTTCCCTAAATCTAAGTGCAAGCTTATCCCCACTCCCACACACATAGCGCCTAACTATATACCTCTATGATCCATTGTTTATCGTCTCTATTGTTATTAATTCCTTCATTCCTAACTATTTATTCTTTACTTTATTTTGTAAAACTTAATCTCACAAATCCCCTATTTTTTTGTTCCTAAATAATTTAATTTCACAGTTAACTGGTTTTCCAATACACATTCACCCTTCCCATCATCCATATCCCACTAGCTAGGATTTTATTTACGGCCACTAGCCTTGGCCATAAAATTAACTCCTACACTTACTTCCTACTCCACCCCTATAACTCGAAGAACAGCACTAGCGTCTACTGTCTGATTCCCTTTTATCTACTTTACGTATTTATTCTACTTTACTTTATCTTGTATTTCTTAAATTATCTTCCTTTAAATTTATTCCTCTTTCTCTTTATATTCTTCATTACATTTTTTTAATATTTTTATATTCTGCGGCAATTCCATGTCACCTGCTTCTCTCTCCGTAAATCTGACCACCCTCTCTACTTATTATTCTTCTTTCTCTTTTCCCCCCGATAGCCTCTAATGTTCTTTCACGATACATATCTCTCTTTCTACTTCTTTCTCTTTAGCCAACTTCTACTATCGACATGGAAGTATTCTTCATGGACATCTACAATATGAGGAATAATATCTTACGTAGATTCACAATAGATTGCACCTAAATGCTCATGGATTAGCACCTGCACAATCGGAAACTTAAACTACGATCTTTTATATACTTTTTCCTTTTCCGTTTTTCTTTTTCTTTTCTTCTTTTCCTTTTTCTCTTTTTTATCCGTGTTCGCCTTTTCTACATCTCTCCATCGTTTTCGTAAACTATACTTTCTGACTTTCTCACCATCTGTCTCCGATGATAGGATATCCAACACGTTTCTGAGATATCCCAGAACCAGTTGTAAGACATAAAAAAATACATAATATTTGTTAATAATAACATATATGACTAAGAGATGTCTTGCTTATTGTTTGTTTTCCTTTTTAAGAAATTTATGCGTGTGTGTGTTTGTATACATATACATATATATATATATATATATATATATATATATATATATATATATATATATATATATATATATATATATATATATATATATATATATATATATATGTATATATATATATATATATATATATACATAATTACATGTGCATATCTATATATATGAATATGTAATTACATAGATAAAATTATGCATATGCAGACAAATACACGTATAAATACATCCACTCACATAATGCGTTCACACACCCGTACTGACACACACACGCACATGGAGGAATATTACCCATGTAGTTATGTTCACGATATTTACGTTCGCATTTTGTGTATGATAATTATATGTAGTAGAATTAAAATACGTCACCACTGTCTCATACATTCATGTATTGTATTACACTTAAATATCCTCACATTGTATTGTAAATTGGATAAATAGTAGCAAACACTGGACATATTTATAAAGTCACACATTATTGAGTGCGACGAACTCTACATTTGATTACTGTTAATTCGGTCCAGAATTTCAGTAGTACTTTATTTTATTGATTATTGAAGGCTAAAAAGGTAGAACTGAGTGCAAATCAGATGTAAAGGAGCGGAAAGAAAGGCCGTCGCATTTAAATTCGATCCATTTCTCAGTGCTATGATCTTCATGGTCATAATTGATAGACATCATAGGCCCAATTTCACAATGACAATTGTATTACATACATGCCTTGAACTCTTCTTTTGTCTAATTTAGATGAATAAAAACCAAACAAGAGATTGGGAGAAAATGAAGTGAGAATAAAAATGTGTAATGTTATGACTGTAAAGAACCTGACAGCACACCAGCTATAACAACAATTCACTTAACCAAATCCAGGGCTACGATTCCTAACATATATATACGTCCACACTTCTTGATATATCATATATGTTTGTTATTATATTCTGCAGTCGTATACTCCAATGACACATTGCTTCTGAATTATTTGCAACTAGTGCAGCATATTTTCAGAAAAATGTAAGTGATAAAAATCCGGCATGATTTGAAACCAAATCATATTTAGTCTAAACACACGTGTAGATCATTCCATTCGACATATTTATGATACAGCTAAATGTGGAATTTTTTGTTATGTTGATATCATCATCATCATCATCATCATCAGTATTATTATTATTATTATTATTATTATTATTATTATTATCATTATTATTATTATTATTATTATTATTACTATTATTATCATCATCATCATCATCATCATAATTATTATTATCATCATCATCATCATCATAATATCATCATCATCATCATCATCATCATCATAATATCATCATCATTATCATCATCATCATCATCTTCATTATCATTTATTATTGTTATTATTATTATTATTATTATTATTATTATTATTCAGTAGTTTTATTTTTATAACGTGCTTTCACTTCACTACCGAGCGCAGCTCTGTGCGCCTTGGGTATGTGCTGTGGTTTGCTGTGGTGCTCTTATGTTTACTGTATTGAAAGTGTTTTGCGTAGAATGTGTGCAGTACCCAGTAGTGCAATTTTCTGTATGTTATATATATTTGTAAGTCCTGGTGTTTTTGTTATGTATTTGTCTGAATATTTTTTTATTATACCTAAGGCACCTACTATGATAGGAATTGTTTCTGTTTTTAGATTCCACATTCGAGTTATCTCTATTTCCAGGTCTTTGTATTTTGAAAGTTTTTCCATTTCTTTTAGAGAAACGTTGTCATCTGCTGGTATTGAAACATCAATTAGAAGGCATTTTTTTCCTTCATGATCTTTGACAACTATATCTGGTCTATTTGCCTTAATTTCTCTATCTGTGTGTATTGGCATATCCCAGAGTATGGTTGCTTTCTCGTTTTCTGTGACCTTTTCTGGCGTGTGTTTATACCATCTTTTTTCTGTTGCTATTCCATAATGTTGGCATAGCTTCCAGTGTATATAGGTCCCAGCTCTGCCGTGTCTGTGAATATATTCCTTCTTAGCCAGGACTGGGCAGCCAGAGATAATATGATTTATTGTTTCTTGTCGATCTCCACATATTCTACAGTTACTTGTTATATTTCTTTTCATTATGTGTTTTTGGTAATTTCTGGTGGGGAGGCTTTGGTCTTGTGCAGCAATTAAAAATCCTTCAGTCTCTGCTTTGAGTCCTGAGCTTCTCAGCCATTGCTGGGATTTTTCTCTGTCTATTTCTTTCGCATTTAGTTTAGCCCAGTATTTACCATGTAGGGGCTTTTCTTGCCATCGTTTTATCATGGTCCGTTGCTGTTCTAGTTTTAGTTTGGATTTCATTTGTTTTATAGCTTTTGTTGTTTCTTCTTCTTCTTCTTCGTATTTGTTAGGTAGATTGATTTCTTGTTTGTATTTGTCAGCTTCCTTAAATACTGAAAACAGTTTTTTGTTTTGCTCGTGTTTTGTGGCTATTTGTATTAGTTTCCCTTGCTTCTGGAGTAGGTATTTTTGCAGTCCTATGGTGGTTATTTTATAATAGTTTTCTAGCTGTATAAGACCCCTGCCACCTTCTGTGCGTTGTATATATAGCCTTTCTATGTCAGATTTTGGGTGGTGCATCCTATATCCTGTCATTATTTTTCTTGTTTTCCTGTCTATTTTACATAGTTCGTTTAGTGTCCAGTTAAGGATGTTGTAGCTGTAGCTTATAACTGGGACAGCTAAAGTGTTGATACCCATTATCTTGTTTTTAGCATTGAGCTCTGTTTTTAGTAGTGATCTAACTCGTCTATAGTACTCTTTCTTTATTTTTTCTTTCATTTGTGTATGTTGTATCCTATCTAGTTCATTGACTCCTAAATACTTATATGGTTGGCTTTCGTCTAGTTCTCTTATTTCATTGGCTTTATCTAGTGTTATATTGCTACTTTTAACTAATTTTCCTCTTTTCAGGGTTGCTTTGGCACATTTTTCTAATCCGAATTTCATTTCTATTTCCTTGGTAAAGCTGTGTACTGTCTGTAGTAGTGTTTCTAGCTCTTTGTCGTTTTTTGCATATAATTTTAGGTCATCCATATATAGAAGGTGGCTGACTGTTTTTCCATAGCATTTGTAACCGCATCCAGTTCTATTTAGCAATTCTGTTAAAGGTGTGAGTGCCAGGCAGAACAGGAGTGGAGAGAGCGTGTCTCCCTGGAATATTCCTCTTCTAATGGGGATGGCTTTCGTTTTCACAAGTCCCTCTTTTGTTTGGAGCTGTAGCACTGTCTGCCATTTGTTCATTGAGTGCTCTATGTATTTTATGATAATTGGTGCCACCTTGTTTATGGCTAGTGTTTCCAGAATCCACGTGTGGGGAACACTGTCGAAAGCCTTTTGGTAGTCCACCCAGGCCATACTGAGGCCTTTCTTCTTTCTGCGGCTGTCTTCAGTTATGGCTTTATTGATCAATAATTGATCTTTACAGCCGTATGAGCCCTTGCAGCATCCCTTCTGCTCTTCTGGAAACAGGTTGTTATTTTCCAGGTGTTTACTCACTCTCTGCGATATTATTGCAGTAAAGGCTTTGTAGATCGTAGGGAGACAGGTTATAGGTCTATAGTTTTGTGGTTTCTCCGTTTCCGTGGATTTGGGGATTAAGATGGTTTTCCCTTTTGTGAGCCATTCAGGCATTGTTTCTGGATCTGCTATTATGTTGTTAAAGTTTTCTGCCAGCTTTTTATGCATTGCTGGCAGGTGTTTTAACCAGAAATTGGGGATCTTGTCGTGTCCAGGTGCTTTCCAGTTGCTTAGTCTTTGCAGTGTCTGGGTGACCTCTTCAGTTGTTATAGGGGCCCAGAGTTGCTCAGGTGCTAAGTTCGTTGTTTTAATGGTCCTTTTTTGGGGTTGTTGCTTCACCGACCATATTTGTTTCCAGAATTTCTCTAGTTCTTCTGCTGTTGGTGCTGAAGTAATGTCTATTTTATTTTTACCCAGTTCTCGGTAGAGTTTTTTGGGGTTGGATTTGAACTGTTTGTTTTGTTCAAAGAAACGTTGGCGTTTCTCATACCGGCGGATCCTCTGTGCTTTGACAAGGATGTCTTGCTTTAGTTTTTCTTTTGCCTCAGGTAAGTCTTTTTCTGTAATGCTGTATTTGTACAGTATTTTTGTTTTCTTCTTGTTACTTAGTAGTGTTGATTGTTTACTAATTTCGTTGAGAATCGATAAATCTTTTCTCTTTTTTTTAATTTTGTTCTGGATGTTATTTATCCACAAGGTCTCTTTGGGTGGTAGAACTCCTGTTCGGATGGGTTTGAGTGAGTATCCTGCTTCTTTTGTGGCTGCAGTGGCTGCCGCATATATCATGTCATTTAGCTCAGTGATATTGCCTGTTGTTTCTGTGGTTGTTAGTTCCGTGACGGCCAGGTTTATGCTATTTATTATTGATGTTGTTTTATTGTCTATTTTGATTTTTGGGAGATATAATCTGTGGTCCATTCTAAGATCTGTGGTTTTCAGTTCTTCGGTTATTTTCATTTTCATAGTATCGTAATTATTAGGTTTCCCTTCGTTATTTCCAGGCTTTATATTTGTTTTGCCTTCCTTTTCATTCATATGTTTGTCTGTGGTGTTCTGGATTGGTGCTTTTTGTACACTATTAAACATCTCTACGGTCTGGGTTTGTTGTTTTTTGTTTACTTCGTTTTTGCCGGGCATGTTACGTTTGTCCTCGTGTTTTGCTATCTCAGTGTTTATATTATTATTTGGCATTGCTGTGTGACTACTATCTAGATTTTCCTGATGTATTTTTTCTTTCAAATGTTCTATTTCTATTTCTGATATTTTTTTTTGCTTTTAGAATATATCTTCTTATGTTAGCTAGTTTGTTAGGGTTCATTGTTTTATCGAGGTCTATATTTACATTATTTTTCTTCCATGTTTTATATGTATGTGTTGTTGCGTTTTCGTTTTTTGGGTAGAGTACTGCTGTGAAATAGGCGTGTAGGATCGAAATGTGTTCCTCACGTGTCCATTTATGCCGTTTTGGTTTTGTTTGCGGGACATGAGGAACAACGTCCGGCCCTTTATTTTGACGGTCGTCGTTTTCGTAGGGTACCGGTTCGTTTATTTCTGTTGTCAGATTGTTTTGCACGTTCATATCTTCGTATTTTTTTCTTAACAAGCTTACAGTACGTACTTCTCGGTTGTTATTCTTGGGTGAAATAATACCGGTGTTATTTAATATGTTTGTAATTTTTTTGTACATGGTGTTTTGGGGTTCGGAGATGGTCTGATTTTTATGTAACACGTGTGTTTACGATCGCTGTGCGGGTAGTGGAGGTATCAAGTTAAAATACATCATTATATTTGTAAAAATAGAGATAAATTTCAATGAGTATTACTTACTCGGATATAGTCCAACCCTTTGTCAGCTATTTTTTGTATATGGTGTTTGGGTTTGGGGATGGTCTGTATTTTGATGTAACACGTGTGTTTACGATCGCTGTTCGGGTAGTGGAGGTATCAAGTTAAAATACATCATTATATTTGGAAAAATAGGAATAAATTTCAATGAGTATTACTTACTCGGGTATAGTCCAACCCTTTGTCAGTTATATTTGGGCTCCATGCGATGTCTTTATTTCCGATGTTTTTGGATAAGTTTCGGAGCAGTGATTTATCGTACTCACATGTTAAACTTGCCCGGTGTTATTATTATTATTATTATTATTATTATTATTATTATTATTATTATTATTATTATTATTATTATTATTATTATCATTGTCCGTCTTCACGTGGATTGTGTGGAAAGATGACATATTTTATATCCGAAACTGAGATAGCAGGGAGAGCTGATTTCTGCACTATGTGCTGTTAATCTTCTAATACGTAGCTGATAACAGGGATGAATATGGCGTATCTCAGGTTGTAAAGAATACGTTTCAGCTTGGTTCTCGGCTTTGGCACGTATCTGTCCATAACTCGTCTTCAAACCGATTTTATATATGTGATGTGTTTTTCATAGGAAACATGGATCTTACTGCAATAAAAAGGTGTTTCTACTAAAGTGTTGATAGGTAGTATTAAAACAATCGTTCAAAATATGCATCCAGATACACCACGTTCCTAATTTTTCTAACATCCGAATATTGATGAATCGGTATATACTCTTACATTGAAGACATCGTGATATTTTATAATGAAACCTCGAACAATTCTGAGTTATGGTGTTTCTGTTCTGAAAGTGATATGTACAATTCCTCCGTTATTCTGTGTTCCCCAACTGTTCAGAAAATAACTCGATTACCTCAGCTTCCTAATTAATATGATAGCATTGTAGGTACCAACGAAATAGAAACGTTTGAGACATGAGAATGAAGTAAAAAAAAAATTATAAATTCTTAGGGCTATCTTGTGGTGCGAAGATGCTTTCAGCTGGGACATTTATGCTCTGTTTCCGATTTGATGATATGTTCAATTTTGCCTTTCTTCCACCAGTTTCAGTGATATGACGAAAAATCATTGCTCTTACACTTTCAGCTGATTAATATCCAAGTATTGTCTATTCACACACACACACACACACACACACACACACACACACACACACACACACGCTCGCACACACGCACACATACAAGCACGCACACGCGCACGCACACGCGCACGCACACGCGCACGCACACGCGCACGCACACGCTCGATCACACACATACATATATACATACACATGTATATATAAATATATATGCATATATATATATATATATATATATATATATATATATATATATATATATATATATATATATATATATATATATCCTTTTCTTCCTTGCCTATCGCCGAGCAAACACGCGAACTACTTCGTCCCTACTTTCAAGTTCGTGCCTCACAGCGTTCATACAAACATAATTTTTCTCGTCTGGCCGTAAAGCCTTTTCTGTTTGTTTTCCTGTCTTGTTTTTTGTCCGCTACTACATTCCTCCATGGCAAGATTTAATTTGTGTATACAAATTTAATTTGCGGCCCATGGGAAGAGCCGTTTTAACGATGCGTCCTGCCCAGCTCTTCGAAACGCCGGTGCTAAAACGGGGGTAGCTGATGAAGTAGAATGTTCTCTATGTGGCTTGTGTGTTTTCACGTCTACGTTTTGTTTGCAATGTCCTGTGCCCAGATATGCACCTATACATACAAGTGGATGTCGGTATGCACATACCTGTACGTATATATGCATATACTCATTTACTATTTGTGTTTACATGACTGAACGCAGCGTCTCCAATTTGTAAGTAGTTTTCGTAACTTCATATTTTCCGGCGCTACTCTACCTCTTTCTCTTTCTCTTCCTCTATCATTTTCCCCCTCTCGTTCTTCCTCTTTACTACTACGCATCTCTTTTTCCCCCCGTACTTCCTTTCTTTCACTTTTCCTCTCTTTGCTCACCTATTCTTCTACTTCCTCCCTTTGTTTCTCCCTCTACCACTCTCTCTCTTCCCCTTACACCGGCATGGTCACATGCTTCCGGTCAATAATCCTTTTCTTCCTTGGCTATCGCCGAGCAAACACGCGAACTACTTCGTCCCTACGTTCAAGTTCGTGCCTCACAGCGTTCATACACACATAATTTTTCTCGTCTGGCAGTAAAGCCTTTTCTGTGTGTTTTCCTGTCTTGTTTTTTGTCCGGCACTACATTCCTCCATGGCAAGATTTAATCTGTGTATACAAATTTAATTTGGGGTAGCTGATGAAGTAGAATGTTATCTATGTGGCTTGTGTGTTTTCTCGTCTACGTTTTGTTTGCAATGTCCTGTACCCAGATATGCACCTATACATACAGGTGGATGTCGGTATGCACATACCTGTACGTATATATGCATATGCTCATTTACTATTTTTTATATATATATATATATATATATATATATATATATATATATATATATATATATATATATATATATATATATATATATATATATATATATATATATATATATACATATATGAATATACATATATATACATATATATTATACATGTGGATATACATATATATGTGGGTATGTATATATATATATATATGTGTGTGTGTCTGTGTGTCTGTGTTTCTGTGAGTCTATTTGCTTGTATGTTTGTGCGTTTATAGTTTAAAGACATCTATAAGTCTGCATCTACATATTTTTCAGTATTATTTAGAAATTCTAAAATGTATAGTGAAAATTTTTTTCTCATATTTCAATATATGCCACTTACATGTTTCTGTGAGTTCATATTAATGTATGGTTTAATAAGGCATTTCGCTAAATTTCGTGTAAAGAACATAAGTTATCTGTTAATGTGATTTTGGTGAATAAACCTACGGAGAGTATCATATACTCACAGATATATTTCATCAAAAATAGAAATTGAAAATGAAATTACTATTGGAAATATTATAAAAATATATTTGCATGGCGATAATTTAATTCCTATGCTGCATATTATATTATGAGCGTTGCCATTGATGTAATCAAAAATACAGAAATAGAAAGCGGAGGAAAATTTAAGCCCATTTTTGAGGTTCGTTAAATATAGTATGACCTTGATGTGAGGAATCTCAGATCAAGTGATAACATCATGGAACTTGAAGATGTCAGTATTGGAGCGGATTTAATTATTTTGTCACTACTCTCTTAAAATATACCTTAACACCCATATCTTCGTCGTTCATGTATATCAGGTGATAAATTAAACAGTAACGTTTGATAGTATCTATGTATCAATTGCAGTAATACTGCAAATATTTGGAACTTCTTTCCGGACTGAATCAATTGTTTTAACTGTTATTGTTGTAAATTTTTCTTTATCGTTCCTGGAAGAAACCATTAAAGAACAAGTTGCATATTGCTTTCTAATTTTTGTTTTATTTTGTAGGATATCACTGAATAAGGGAGTTCGTGTGTAGTGTGAATAATATTAAAAGACGCATAGTGCAATAGTTGAGACAGGAATAATAATAAAATCGTGAACAGATCAAAAGCATCACAGGGCTAAACAATGACCGCAACAGAGCAATTGCAATAACAGCAAACAGTTCAACTAACAGTTTACGATTTCAAGTATTTTTCAATCTCATTTTTATATCGATTTTATATCACTGCCATGAAATTACAGACTGAAGAGAAAATAGTGTTTTGTTGCAAAACATGAACGACAGAGTAAGTGCCAGATTGAAAAGGAATGATTGCCATAGAGTAGTCCAACAACGGAAACGAGTAAAAGAATAAATGAATAAATATTCCCTTTATATATAAACACCTGCTTCTTAGAAAATAGTAGAAATATTGCTTCATTAAAGGATTAGTTTTTTAACGTGAACAGTGATAAATTTCATAGTTCATCATAGCAGAAGTGGTACACTGCTTTCGTCGTGTAACTTGGGTCGTTTCGCTTTCCTGAAGGCCGAAAGCGAAACGACCCACATTACACGTCGAAAATAATGAAGTTTGCGGGTAAGAGTTTGATACTTTGGGTATACATAATAATTGATGGTTCAAGAAAGTTTGTTAAAATGGACGGTAACTTGAATAGTGCCAAATAAATCTAGTTGCTGAAGGACAATTTCATACCAGACTTCGATAAAGGCGAGATTTTTCAGCACAATAGAGCTCCATGCTCAGATCACGTACAACGCAATAGAGTCTGGTTGATGAAGGTGTTACGTATTGAAAGATTGTCCAGCTTAGAGCCCTTACTTAAATATCATCGAGTAAATGTGGAGAGAACTAAAGAGAAGTGTTCGTCAGAAGAAACCAAGCAACCTTCAAGAGTTGTAGGAACTCAGCCACAGAGAATGGCATCTCATACCTGTGAAGATGGTGAAGGATTTGTACACATCTGTTCCCAGGTGCATTGAAGCAATTATTAAAGATAAGAGAAGCCACACGAAATATTAACAATGTACAGTAACTTCTTGAAATGAACATTATGCAATACATTTTCATTACATACATTTTTATGTTTTAAAACACTGTATCCTGATTGGGTTATGTGAGGTGTCCGAAAACTTTTGCACGGCCACTTTTCGTGGTCGTCTCGCAACTTCCTTTCTCATTCGGAACCCGTACTACAAAATATAGTGATTAGGTATGGAAATGACTCCAACAGGGCCAATGTTTTGTCTGTAAAATCGCAATGCGAAACATCCATTTATAAGTTGGCAAGTTCTCCTTCTTACTGTTTCTCATTCTCTATGTGCCTTTACTAGAAATTTAAACACATATCCACACACAAAATATGAACTAATAAAATATTTACTATCTAATACATATCGTATGATCAAATCATACAAATGCAAAACCTGGAAACAGCACTTTTCGTTGCAGCGGAAGGAAAACAAATAGAAATTTCATACGGATACATGTTTGATGGTGAATGTACTGACATGCTCTTTATTGACTAAATTCATAAAAACGCATTTCTGGACGATTATCTCAAATACTTTATGCACATGATTAGTTTCTAATATAAATATAATGTTGCTACTTTGGATTTCAAGAAGAAATAGAGAAAGAAAAATAATAAATTATTTTAAACGCGGCAGAGCAGCATAATATATTTCATTTCACCCTCGGGCGAAACATATTTAAAAAAGCGCCAGTAAGAAGGACAAGATAAATAAATGAAATAACAATAATAATAATGATAATGATAATAATAATAATAATAATAATAATAATAATAATAATAATAATAGTGAAAATATCCGTAGTAGTGATAACACCACAATTGCAGCAATGACTACAGTAGTAGTAGTAGTAGTAGTAGTAGTAGTAGGACGAAACATAAGAAGGAGGAGGAGGGGAGTACAAGAAGAAGAAGATGGAGGAGAAGAAGGAGGAGGAGGAGGAGGAAGAAGAAGAAGAAGAAGAAGAAGAAGGAGGAGGAGGAGGAGGAGGAGAAGAAGAAGATGAAAAAGCAGGATGAGTAGGAGGAGAAGAAGAAGAAGAAGAAGAAGAAGGAATAGGAGGAGGAGGTGGTGGAAGTGGAGGAGAAGAAGAAGAAGAAGAAGAAGAAGAAGAAGAAGAAGAAGAAGAAGAAGAAGAAGAAGAAGTAGAAGAAGAAGAAGAAGTAGAAGAAGAAAAATAGTAGAAGAAGAAGAAGAAGAAGAAGAAGAAAAAGAAGAAGAATGTTCCAATTGAAAAGATAATCACGTTCAGCTAAATAATATGTACAATTGCTAGTGTGTATAATGATGCAGCCATAAGGACACACAATGAAACACTAACACATGCACAAACATACACGTCATATATATACGCATACAGAGAGAGAGAGGTCGAGAATATAAATAGACAGGTATATAGACAGACAGACATATATGTTTTTTCTATAGGTATGTATCTATATATGCCTATGTATGTGTGCTTATATATATATATATATGTATGTGCATATATATATATATATATATATATATATATATATATATATATATGCATATGTATATTTATATACATCTATATATGCATGTGTGTATCTCTGCCTGTGTGTCTCTGTGTGTGCGTGTGTGTGTATGTATGTTGTAAATATTGTGTCTTCTTCCAAAATATACGCATTGTAAGCCAATAGTATTATCAGCAATACGCAATTTCCTCGAGCATGTTTTGAAAAGCAATTACAACATTCACAACCAACAAAAGCAACCCCAAACAGAAAATGAATAATAATGACGCCTGTGATGATAATGATGATGATGATGATGATGATGGTGATGGAGGTAGTAATAATAACAACAACAACAACAATAGCAGTTATAAAAATAACGATGATGATGATGATACTGAAAGCAATAAGAAGAGGCCAAACAAAAAAAAATTAACGTGTAGAAAAAAAATTAACACTAAAACCCAGATACCCAAGTATACAAAAAAAAAAGTAATAAAATGATGCAAACTGAACAACACATCAAAATTGCAAGAAATATACAAATAAATATATAAAAATCCACGTGTGATTAACAAAATAGTAATATATGTTGCAGGTGCATAGCTGAGAGGCAGGATAGCATCAGAGCTCATTTGTAGAGAAAGATAAGAACTTTAATCTAATTATGGAAAAGGAACTAAAGGTTATGAGAAAAATGGGATACTCAGTCAAAAATATTACATCGATATTGCTTTTATATTTTCTCGTGAAATATCACACGAGCGCCCAAATAAACACACAGGTTCACATTCATATTCTTACACGTACACATTCACAAACGTACAGGCGCGTGCATATATAATCGTTGATGCATCTATACTCACATAAGTTGAAGTGATGTTCAGTAGCATATAGAAAAGCAATTCCATTGCATGAGGTATATGTCAGTATGATACATATATGTATGTATCTATATATCAGTATATATGTATGTGCATATATATATGCATATACATACATACATACATACATATATATATATATATATATATATATATATATATATATATATATATATATATATATATATATATATATATATATATATATATATATATATATATATATATATATATATATACATATATATATATATATATATATACATATATATATATATATATATATATATATATATATATATATATATATATATATATATATATATATATATATATATATATATATATATACATATATATATATGTGTATATATATATATATATATATTATATATATATGTGTATATATATATATATATATATATATATATATATACATATATATATATATACATATATATATATATATATATATATATATATATATATACATATATATATATGTATATATATATATATATATTATATATATATGTGTATATATATATATATATATATATATATATATATATATATATATATATATATATGCATATATATATACACACACACATATTGTTATGTATGTATATATATATATATATATATATATATATATATATATATATATATATATATATATATATATATATATATATATATATATATATATATATATATATATATATATATATATATATATATATGCATGCATGTATAAACAAATATTCATGACTCTGAGTGGTGGCTATGAAGTGATATATAACTAAAAATGACTTACCAACACTCGTAGTAAAAGTTATGCATGCGCGCGCGCGCGTACACACACGCATACACAGACGACAACATGATTTGCAACGCATGTCTATATAATTGCTGACGTAAATACGCTGTCCATGCTTGTGCACAAATTGGAGTTGTAGTGGTAGGTTTGGTTAATTTGGCTCGTTCTAGTTTAATCCAAGATTATCACTCGAATACCAAAAAAAAAAACTTAAAATGAGTGATGTTGACATGACCGTCTCGTCCTGTGCTTTGACATCTTATATCTTGCGTTACACTATCCTATGTGAACGCATTCAAGAGGGATTTGTATCATTTCCGAGTGATACTATGGCAAGGATAAACCATATGAACTCTCACACATGAACTCAAGTGTATTTGCTTTAAAGTAATTTCTCTAGGACGATTAGTTCGTTAGCGATTTCATGATTGTTTTAAACATACTGCATTTCATATAAGTGTTCACACGTAGACGCTGATATATTCACACCCACATAAAACACGCGCAGGC
The DNA here is from genome assembly GCF_046866305.1 of Octopus bimaculoides. Lineage (NCBI taxonomy): Eukaryota > Metazoa > Mollusca > Cephalopoda > Octopoda > Octopodidae > Octopus > Octopus bimaculoides. The sequence goes on from NC_142935.1 coordinate 34,971,960, forward strand.
ACATACGTACACACACACACACACACACACACACACACACACACAGACAGACATCTGTATGTATATGCTCGTATGCATATATTCATCGAGAGAAGTTTATCGACTGAATCATCAGATCATCGGGTAGATTGCCCTGCGATAATCGTTCTGGACCTCCACCAACGAAATTCAATTAGGGCAAATTAACATTTTACACGTTAGCTCTTAATAAATGTTATACAATTTCGTTATTGTGGTCGAGTGTTCTTATATTTCTTTCTTAATATCTTGTTTTCCCTATTTTCCTCTCTCTTTCTATCTTTATCTCTCTCTCGCCCCCTCTCTCTCTCTCTCTCTCTCTCACACACACACACACACACACACACATACTCATTCATTCCATCATTCTTTTTATCACTCTCTCACTTGCTCATTCTCATTCTTGCAAAAATCGGTTTAGATCGAATCCGGAAAGGTATAGCCTCCACCAGATTTAATAATGTTCATCACAGAGTGTATGTCATGATGACTCTTTCAGGGGTGTGTGTTTGTACGAGCGTATGTATGTGTGCACGTATTTTTCATATGCTAACGTTGCTAGCAATAGCTTTTATTTACATTCATATTATAATGCATTCGTTTTCTTCCAGTATATTTGTTAAGTTTACATGAATGTATTGAACTTGTAACATGTCCTTACGTTTTCCAAAGGCAGAGAGAAGTCATATTTTCAGGAGGACAGACGACCCTGCCTACTTTGCCGATCCTCAATGTGGCAGCTGAGAAAGGATCTTGTTAAGCATACAATGTTCTCATGAACAAAATATGGAGGGCAATCAAGACAAGAAATTTTCTCAATAGTCGAATGTGTAATAGCAGTGCTAAAGCCAATGCCGATTTAACTACTGTAATCCAGCTGAAATAGGCATTCTGGACACTGTGAGGCGATAACTGAGCAAAACTGTGGTTCTACAATATCCTTAACTGGATACTAAACGAACTATCTGAAATAGACAAGAAAACAAGAAAAATAATGACAGGATATAGGATGCACCACCCAAAAACTGACATAGAAAGGCTATATATACAACGCACAGAAGGTGGCAGGGGTCTTATACAGCTGGAAAACTATTATAAAATAACCACCATAAGACTGCAAAAATACCTACTCTAGAAACAAGGAAAACTAATACAAATAGCCACAAAATACGAGCAAAACAAAAAACTGTTTTCAGTATTTAAGGAAGCTGACAAATACAAACAATAAATCATACTACCTAACAAATATGAAGACGAAGAAGAAGAAACAACAAAAGCTATAAAACAAATGAAATCCAAACTAAAACTAGAACAGCAACGGACCATGATAAAATGATGGCAAGAAAAGCCCCTACAAGGTAAATACTGGGCTAAATTAAATGCAAAAGAAATAGACAGAGAAAAATCCCAGCAATGGTTGAGAAGCTCAGGACTCAAAGCAGAGACTGAAGCATTTTAATTGCTGCACAAGACCAAAGCCTCCCCATCAGAAATTACCAAAATCATATAATGAAAAGAAACATAACAAGTAACTGTAGAATATGTGGAAATGGACAAGAAACAATTAATCATATTATCTCTGGCTGTCCAGTCCTGGCTAAGAAGGAATATATTCACAGACACGAAAGAGCTGCGACCTATATACACTGGAAGCTATGCCAACACTATGGAATAACAGCAGAAAAAAGATGGTATAAACACACGCCAGAAAAGGTCACGGAAAACGAGAAAGCAACCATACTCTGGGATATGTCAATACACACAGATAGACAAATTGGGGCAAATAGACCAGATATAGTTGTGAAAGATCATGAAGAACAAAAATTCTTTCAAATGGATGTATCAATACCAGCAGATGACAACGATTCTCTAAAAGAAATGGAAAAAACTTTCAAAATACAAAGACCTGGAAATAGAGGTAACTCGAATGTGGAATTTAAAAACAGAAACAATTCCTATCATAGTAGGTGCCTTAGGTATAATAAAAAAAGTATTCAGACAAATACATAACAAAAACACAAGGACTTACAAATATATATAACATAGAGAAAATTGCACTACTGGGCACTGCACACATCCTACACAAAACACTTTCAATACAGTAAACATAAGAGCATCACAGCAAACCACAGCACATACCCAAGGCACGCAGAGCTGCGTTCGGTAGTGAAGTGAAAGCACGTTATAAAAAATAAAACTACTGAACAATAATAATAATAATAATAATAATAATAATAATAATAATAATAATAATAATAATAATAAGAAGAAGAAGAAGAAGAAGAAGAAGAAGAAGAAGAAGAAGAAGAAGAAGAAGAAGAAGAAGAAGAAGAAGAAGAAGAAGAAGAAGAAGAAGAAGAAGAAGAAGAAGAGGAAGAAGAAGAAGAACCCATTCTATTATTATTGGCACAAAGCTAAAAATTTAGGTGGGGCACTATCCTAGTAATCAATTACTGCTTATGTCTTCGCCCACAAACGTATGTACCGCAAAGTAGGCCTCAGTGGTATTTGAACTCACAATGAAAAGACGGGCAAAATGCCTGTAGGTATCACAATGTTTGACGCTATTGGATAGCATTAAATTGTAGAGAACCTTGTCCATCCCAACATGGTGACTTATAAAATAATTTATCAAGATACAATTTGGATGACCTGATTATGTCCACAACAACAGGTTAGAGAAATCCACATAATAATTTTCATATAGTTTGAAAACTTTAAGTAGGTTTATGCGGCAGGTACCTAGATTCCTCCCATCTACCAGATGCATACAGACGTAGCACACATTTAATATACTGCTCCAATTTCCCAGTAGCACTAAAAGCCGATATCGTACCAGGAAGAATCTTAAACCATGAAACTGGCCGCTCTGCAATTATCGGAGTGTTGACGTTTACTACTGGGAAGGTACGTTCTCCGCTTTTTTTCACATCCAGCACTTAATATTTATGAGCAGGACGACAGATTGATTGTCGGATCCAGACCTGTCTTCCAAACACAACATGAAGCCTGCCTTCCAAACTCCTCGGACACTCAGGAAAGTAGTATGAATATGGACAAAAAAGTTGTCGACAATTAGCTTGAACACGAAAGGACGAATATAGTTCAACGCTGTAAATATTCTGCCCATTCGACATGAGAATCAAGGTAAAAGTACACAGCTAAATATCAGGAGTTGCAATGGAAAGAAAAAGATGTTGAGCAACTGGATATACCACATATACGTGCATATTTACATCTGTTCTTATGATTGGTGAGTGTGTTTTATATAATTACATATATATATGAATACACACACACACACACACACACACACACACACACACACACACACACACACACACACACACACACACTTATTTCGTTACAGAAATGAAGTATAAAGAAAAATATCATTGAAAAGAAAAGTATACGTTCGCCAGCTTTTTGAACTACCGGTTCAAATTTGTATGTTGACGAAGTTTTCCGTTTCTCCTTCTTTTTATCGAAGAGGAACTGTATATTTATAAGCCGGATGTATATATTTCTCAGAAAGCAGTGTTGTTGGCAACATGCAGATAAGAGGATAATTACAAGGTGAGGAAACGATTGTATTTTAACAATAGGTTCGTTTTTTCTACACATGATCGTTATAGTTGCGACGGGAGAAAATTATAAACAATATAAACTATTCGAAAATATCGTTTACGTGAGGCAAAATACGGAAAATCATTACAGTAGATGAAATCATATTTATGTCGATAAAAACAGATTCTGAGTTTCGAATCTAATTTATATTCAAGCACGTTAATGGAAAACATTGGTCGACTAATGGTAATAATATATGCAATGCCATGTTTGAAAGGAAAATTTCCAGCTCGACTAACATATGGTGACAAGTTATATCTGGGCAATCTAATGTTTTGTACCATCTTGCAATCTTGACAATAAACTGTTACGTAAGCATAATATATCTTAGATTTCTTATGGGAGAAGTAATGACTCTCTGGTGAATATCTTTTAGACAAACGTACACATGTTGACATTGCAGGTAGCTACATCAACTTTTTTTTAGATAATTAAGAGATACGTTGTAAGAAATATATTTAAGTTAGAATATTCTTTGCAACGTGGCGAGCTGGCAGAATCGTTAATATTTACACGTGTAAATATTAACAGGCGAAACCATTCGTACGTAGGTAATCGTTTTCTATTTCGTATATTTTCAATTGTCTTGCTCATTTTTACAGTCTGGCGTTTTGCTGAAATTTTTTCTTGAAAACATACTCTTCGTGGTTAAGCGATTTGACGTCTTTTTTTTTAGCAAATAGGAGTTCAGTTCGGTGGTCATTTGATTGTAACATAGTTTTAATCTTTGGATATTTTAAATATGCTAGGGCACCGGTTTTAATTGATTAATATATATATATATATATTTATATATATATATATATATATATATATATATATATATATATATATATATATATATATATATGTGTGTGTGTGTGTGTGTGTGTGTGTGAGTATGCGTGTGAGTGTACACGTGAGTGTACACGTGAGTGTGCACATAAATGTGTGTGAAAGAAAAAAACCTTAAACAACATTTTTTTTCAGTTCTTGAAACCGTTATAATCTCTTCCGGTATAATTCCTAAAGATTATGAAGCAATGCGTACGCAAAATAACATTAATTTGCAATTTTCTAGAAAATGATATTTCATTCCAATGTTAAACTAGCTATCGTATTATAGTAAGAAATTCATCCTAATTTTGTGAGCCGTTACTTAAATACGAAACATATGTTCCATAGAATGTTAGCGGTTACAAATTACTATACTGTTTTATAGAGTTACACAATTCTATACTAATTCACACTTAACCTTATCATGCCGTGTTTTAATAACGCTAAATCATGTTTTGGTATATATTTTATACCTAATTGCGTAGATATTGAAACTAATTCGATATGCATCGTTCTTTCACTTAGTGATCTATGAACTACGAAGATGATATTTGTGCTATGAGAAAACACACATACATCATTTTAATTAACCGGAACTCATCAGATATCCATTTACATGCACCAAATCACACAAATATAAGCAAGCGCGTGTGTATGTAATATATTTATAAGTTCATGTAACAAATATACGTGTGTAGACACACATACACATATACGTGTATATAAATATGTATATATGTATGTATATCTATCCATCAATCTATATCGCTATATGTGTGTGTGTGTGTGTGTGTGTGTGTGTGTGTGTGTGTGTGTGTGTGTGTGTGTGTGTGTGTGTGTGTGTGTGTGTGTTATACATATGGACAGATACACATATCTGCAGCTGTTACTTTTTACTTTGACGTTAATATTTCTTCGATCAAGTTGCAGACGTAGCTGTGTGGTGAAAAGCTTTCTTCCGAAACACGTGTTTCTAGGTTCTGTATCACTGCTTGATACCTTGGGCAAGTACCTATAAGAAATCCCGCCGAGGCCAGCTCTGCTTTTCATTTTTTCGTGGTAGATGAATTATGTACCAGGTGATTACTAGGGTGGTGTAAACGACTTACTCTTCCCCTAAAATTGCGCTGGTTCTGTCACATAATTTGAAAACAATATTTCTTCTTTATCAAACAGTCTGCCAAATTAACGACAGCTCGCTTTGTGTACGCCAATCACGCTTTTTAGACAACGAAAATAATAAGAATGTCCTACATCATTATCAAGCATATCGTGTCTTAGGTGGCAAAAATATAGCAGTAATTTTGTTTGGTTCATGTATTATATAGTTGAGCATTTGGAGATTTTGTTTGTCCGCGTAGTTTCTTTTCCATGGGATATGCTTCATTTATGAATGTGTAATGCAATTCAATTTACAAAGCATGTGCCATTTAGCATATATATGTAGGTTTCTTTAAGATGCCCTGTCAGTCCCAATAATTTACAAATTCGATATGAATATTACGTACATGTATTTAAAAGGTAACCTTATAAATTAATTCCGCTCTGTAATGAGACATTTACTTGATCATCGCACTCCAAAGTACAGCAGCTTCGAATTCTTTCATTTGCTATATCATCGTCAAGCCTTACCAACACATTTCTGCTACTGTACGAAGGAAGCGTTGCTTATTTGCACTAATTTTACACACGCGCACATGTTAACTTAAACATTTATGTATATACATGCGTGTGTATGTGTGTCATTTTCTGTTTGTCCGTGGATATAGAGATGTTAGCATACGTTTATAGCAATTGTATATATTCATATGTGTATTTATAAACCTTGTCACACACAAAAATGTATCTTTTGTATAAACGCTTACTTACATGTTCAGCATTCAAATGGAATTTCATTCGTGTCGGTTGTGCTTGCCGTCCTGCGTATCAGCTTTTTACGATAAATGTCGGGGGCAAAGAACAAGAATTGATATTACACCGTCCAATGACAGGTAAATCGTTTTGCAAATATTGGTGCTGTTGTAACAGTACCACTAGGGATGCATTGTTGTTTTTTTCATTTCTAACTTCTTTTTTTTTGATCCTTCAAATAACATGAATTTCGTACGTGTATCAAAATAGATCTTCTGCTTCTCCTTACGGATCCTATGACTTTTCCTATGCACCATCGTTGGGGCAAGGCAACCGCTTTGTCCTGTTATTTTCGATGTACACTAGGACTTCTATATCAGTTTAATTTCCAACAGATCACATGTTATTCCTCACCACCTGGCGCATCTTTCGTGGTGAATGAAGAACTACAATGTTGAGGACATCATAAGAACCTATACAACTCAGAACTTTGAGATTTGCCATCAAATTGTGTCAATTTTAATATTTCAGGAGCCGTGCGGGGGTGGGGTTTTCGAGACCCATCAATCGATATGTCCTTGGAGAAAAGAACGTTCTTCTGCACTAGAAATTTCTACTACCTGAAAATCATAGCCCTCTGTATGTAATGCATACATAAGTCAATTTCATATTCTCTTGTTCTCGAATTAAAAATTACATTAGCAAAAAGCAAGGATCTTTGTCACAAAACACCTGCTTACAACGTTTACAAATCATCTGCTCACAGCGTCTAGGATGGCGGTAACATTTGGAAACTAATTGTTCTTTCACGAGCACATGTGAAAAGTAAATTTTTCCAATTGAATCCTGATAATACTTCGGAAACCAATTTCCAGATAACGTTGAAGTTGATGATATTAAAAGGCTGGAGAGAGACTAGACGATCGATATTTTCCGAATACCATGACACAGAAGAAGAACCACTGAATACTTTGTCATCAAGTAAACTAGCTATTATTAACCGTCTGGCGGAATAAATTTGTTTCCTATATTATCAACTCCGGATATTTTTAATCCATATATGATGCAGATGTAATTCGGGCTAAATTTGTGAAAAGTGATATATGTGATTTTCTAACATGTTATCAATGAACGTTGTATTCCAAGGACTGTTTCGACATTAACCAACATATTTTCACTGCTATTTACTATAGTATATGGCAGACAAGGAAAAACTGACTCAGGTTTAACCATTAGTGGCATCTCATGTGCATTAAAGAAAACATATCATTTGATCAGCCACTATGTAATATCTATGTGTGACTTCTTTGGCAGTATAATAATGTGTTTAGGAAAGATAGTATTGTGAAAGATAGTAAAGTGATCCCACTTGTACACAGTTAGTTTTGGATCCCATCACATGCACTTTTAGGGTCTTGAACTCTACTATGACATTGTAATCATTTGGAAGTTGGTGCAGATCAACAGAAAATTAAATGAGGTCAAGTATTTGAGTGGTGCATTTTTTTAAAACGTGGAAGTATCAAATCCAAGTATGATAACAGAATACTGCGATGCCTTTCGTCCGTCACTCTACAGATTCTTCCAAAATCACGGCATTGGTAAAATTTAAAATGTGAATATCATTAGTTTCGGTTAGTTCATATGCATTAGCTTGTACGCGAATCTGAAGTTTCAAAAATATTCGTTCTATTTGTGAACATTGTTAAAAAAAGAAAATTGTCGCCTGACTTAAATATTTATCCATTCTGTGTTCACTACAATTATTAGGCTTTTATATTGACTTAGTGTTACCATTTAATGAGTGATGTAAAAATATATATAAAAAATGCTTATTTTATGTCAAGAAAAGTAGAGATGCGATTAAATTGCGTTACATTAGCGTGTGAATGATGTTTTATATATTCATGGAGAGAAAGAAGGTATTTATATGAGCGCAATGGCATACGTTTGAGGGTGAAGAATAAAATTTCCGATGTAGTTACTTTTAGACGACTAAGAACTTTCGTGAATAATTGAATTACTGACCATTACGAAAAACAAGTTACAAGTTTGCTTTACCATATTATTAGCAATTGTGATGAAAAGCTGTAAATGGGTCTCCACTGAACGAATAAATGCAGCATACAAGTAACTGAATAATGGACAGTACATATCCATATATTAGTGCCCCAGGGCTGTTTATTTCTCTGGTTTATACTGTATTAGTTATTATAGATATATTTTTTAAAATCTCTCTCAAGTTTTCGTAAAAACAATCGGCAAAAAACCCGCTTATATTCTAAGGAATTTCTCCGATGAAATTATTAATCCGTCTCCAAGTTTAACACTACCAATTTACCTTGGAAACCTGTTTTCATCAATTCTATAATCTTTCGAATCAGGTCTCCCGCGTCGGGATAAATCTATAATCCATGTCTATTCTCTCGATTTTCCCTACCAATTACATATAAATATTTGCGAAGTCTGTCTTTCCTTCTGTGGTTAAGTTATAAAAGTGTAAATACTGCTTTTAAAATATTTGTTGTTGTTAGCTGCATCTCGTGTTTCCGAGCTTGCAATCCAGTTAATTGTCCTGTGTGTTTAAACCGCAGATGGCTCCGCAATCCAAGGGTTGCATGAAACATACGGAGACATTGTGGACAAGGGATAGAAGGGCCTGGTTTGGGAAGAAGGCGCTGCTTACTTTCTTTTAAAGTATGAAGGTCTATTAAAAGGATATTCATAAACTTAATTAAAGATATAACAAGGTTCCAAATTTTGGCGCAGAGTCAGCAGTTCTTTTATTTTTATTTGTTTTTGTTTTTTCTTTAGAGGAGGAGAGTTTGATTACATCGACTTTTATTTCATTTCTCGACACCGAAAATATGAATGGCATTTGAGCTCAAAAGTTAAAGGCAGACGCTGCTATGGATTTTGTCCGGCGAGGTTCTACTACTTCACCGCCTTAGTTGAAAGTATATTTATCGTATTTTTTTCCTTTTGGCCGGCACATTTAAAAAACATTTTTTTGTAACTAAACACTTTAAAAATTCGTATGCTGGTAGAATGTTTCACATAAAACATCATTTATCCTTGGCATTTTTGAGAAAATTGTGCATTTTCGAAGTTATTTCGTGTTAAAGTTGTCGTATTTCGTAATTTCAACCAATCAATGACGTCTAATGAAGTGAAAACAATTACTGCTGTTGTTTGTCAAAAACAACTTCCGGCGGGGTGTATTTCGTTTTTCACTGTTATTTATGACATATTTCATCTCAGTTACGTTTGTATGAATAAACGAGTGTATCTGAAGCATGTTTACTTCATGGCGCCACCAAAATCGTTCGTGCATTTCTACTGCTTTTAGTTCTTTTTCCTGTTTTTCAGTTAGTATTTTCGGAAAGACATGTTTGCCCCCTCCAATTTCTTCATTTTTCATATTTTTCCGTAACTCTAACGCTAAACACCCAACCCTAACCCTAACCCTAAAACCCTAAAGCTAAAACCAGTACAAATGCACGATCAATGTCATAAGTATCAGTGACAAACGAAATATACACCGCCGATAGTTATTGTTGACAAACAACGGCAGTAATTTTTTTCAGCTGAATACACGTCATTGATAGGTTGAAATTACCGAAATACGACAACTTTAACACGAACTAACTTTAAGAAATATAAACTTTTCGCAACAACACTAAGAGTAAAAGATGTTTTATATGACAAATTCTACTAGTGCCCAAAGTTTGAAAGTGTTTAGTTACAAAAAGTTAATTTCTCTATGTGCTATTCAAAGGGCAAAAAGATCCTATTAACCTTATCTATTATAAGGGAATAAGTTCTCAAATTTCAAAGACGTTGTAAGCCGATTACATCGACTTCACTGTTGAGCTGCTACTTATTTCATCGACACCGAAAGCATCTCTATTCCGCAGATGCCTAGACTTCGGCGGAATCGATATGTTTCTGTTTAAATTATACCTCATAAATGATCTAATGCATTACACTCGTGTTTGCATTTTTTTTATGTGTACATTGAGTTACGCTATCCAGTGTATCCTTGATTTATTAGTTCGATTTCAAGTATATTTCAATATTGTTTCTCAACATATTTCGCGACAACGTAGAGGTGAATGTGATACTTTCTACAGAAAAGAAAATTACGAGTTTGTGTTGAAAAATAATGTTTATTATAGTTTACAAAGTCTGTTGAGAGAAACGATTTAACACACATAGACAGAATCATAAAATTCAAAAGAGTTTACTTGAATTCTATTGCTGATGGCAACTCCAAATTTCGATCTAGAAAAATAAATGAGAAACCATGCTAGAGCTTATTTTCTATCATTTATAAAATACAATTGCTTTATTTACATTATTCCTTGAATCCATCATACTAGCGGATATAATTACAAACAAATTTACCGTATAATTATTGGAAGTATGTACGCATCTGTGTGCGAACACACGAAGGCAATATTATATCTTAAATCTCCTACTTAAAATAAAGATGCCATATCAGTTGAGTGATACAGAAAATAGCTATTGTAGTCTTTCGCTTAAGTAGCACACAACTTTGAAACTAGTTTCGAAGACGCGATAAAATCTGAAATCATATGTTGCTTAGTGCATCATTCTGAAATGCTCAGAAGCAACAAGCAATCACATCGACACACAAAAGTACGTGAGTATATACATACATATATGCATGTATGTGTGTGTGTGTTTGTGTGTGTGTGTAGGCGGTGGGTAAAGAAATGTATAGACACTTCAACAGCTGATTGTTTGTTTAGTTTTCAATTCTTAGATTTAAATCATTGGAAAGAATGGATTGAGTCAAACGAAGATTTGAACAAAGATTTGAACAAAATGCGGTCGGAGTGCACAAATTGCTTAGAACGGATTATCAAACAGATCCGCCTGCGCGATTTACCATCACTTGAATTAGTAAAAAGTTTGAAGCAGATTCAACAGTTCAGAATGTCCGTAGATAGCCACATACATCACAAAGTATTGCTAGGTATCAAGAAAATGAGATCTGAATTTAAAAATCAATCAATCATCGCATTTTGAAGCGATGTCTTTGGAAAAGTTATATTCAAAGACAAGTTCATCCTGACAGGAGCGTGGAGGAGTTTTGAGAGTGATACTTGCCATGAAGTGTCGAAGATGCAAACTTTCTAGCATCGATGTTTTGGGGAGATGAGACTACATTTATATTAAATGAATCAACTAAGATCCACATGTTCACAATATGGAGATCTGAGAATCCGTGCATAACGGATCAACATTATTTTGATTAACCAGTTTCAGTGCGGTCCGCTTTAACATCAAAAAAGAATAGCCGAGCGATTGTTGCTTGACAGCACTGTCACACGTTACTATTACTTGATCTTACTGCGATAGTCAGTCATGCCAAGCATTCAAGAGAATTTGAAGCTGTGGAGTTTTATTTCTCGCAAGATGGAGAACTGCGACATTGCCGTAGTAATGTACTACTGATGAGATTTTGCCAGCCAGGTGGACTTGACAAAAAGTTCAATAGAATAACCTCTGCGCTATCAGAACCGCACATCACCACACGATTTTATGCTTAAACTTAAGACATTGTTTACAGTGCAAAACAACACCAACATTCGGCGTATCACGAGCATCCGCTGAACGAAAATATACACAAATATTGCAAGGAATGTTCTTTGATGTTTATGATTTCACGGCTTTGAGTTATCAGTAGAGCGTTGACCTGAACTGTCGTTATTTTGAACACAGACGTGCATAACAATATATTATTCTGTCTAGAGATTCCGTTACATTTTAAAAAGGGAAATATCTTTTAAATTAACAATGACATTTATATACACGCTGTCTATATAAACATATAAATATACAGCTGCATACAACCAAAAACTCAAGGCACACAGTCATAAGCATATGCAGTGGAGAATAATATTCAACCACTTTATGTGTATACAGTTCCTAATTTTCCTGTTGAAACTTTGTTGTGTAAGTGGTGTAGTAAAAATAATGCTGGAATTACATTTCAGTTTCATCGGAAAACAGTGATATTCTCGAAATCGGAAAGTGTGTGGGTGCGAGTGCGTACATGTGTGTGTGTGCGTGTGTGCACGATCGTGCGTGTGAGTGTGTGCGTCTTTTTACTTTCTTAATAAAAAAATATTGCCAAACATGACATCCAGTGTGTGTTTGTATGTATACATATCTATTTATCTATCTATATTCATATCCATCTATATTCATATCTATCTATGTATCTATCTAACTATCTATCTATCTGTATGTCTGTCTGTCTGTCTATCTATATATTTATATCAAAATCTCTATCTATATATATATATATACGTGTGTGTGTGTATGTGTGTGTATGTGTGTGTATGTGTGTGTGTGTGAGTGTATGTGTATGTGCGTGTGTATCTGTGTGTATGCGTCTGTGTGTGCGTAGATTTCCACGATTGTATATGATTGATTATATTATATATATATATATATATATATATATATATATATATATATATATATATTATATATATTTATATATATTTATATATATATATATATATATATATATATATATATATATATATATATATATATATATATATATTATATATATTTATATATATTTATATATATATATATATATATATATATATATATATATATATATATATATATAATATAATCAATCATATACAATCGTGGAAATCTACGCACACACAGACGCATACACACAGATACACACGCACATACACATACACTCACACACACACACATACACACACATACACACACACACACACACACACACGTATATATATATATATATAGATAGAGATTTTGATATAAATATATAGATAGACAGACAGACAGACATACAGATAGATAGATAGATAGATAGATACATAGATAGATATGAATATAGATGGATATGAATATAGATAGATAAATAGATATGTATACATAACCGCTGTTATTCCTGTGTCATCTCTTTTCTCACTTCCGATTTCTCCTTATTTAACACATTGTTCTGAAGTATAGGTAGTTGGATTCAGAATGCCTAGGCGCAATATATATATATATATATATATATATATATATATATATATATATATATATATATATATATATATATATTGCGCCTAGGCATTCTGAATCCAACTACCTATACTTCAGAACAATGTGTTAAATAAGGAGAAATCGGAAGTGAGAAAAGAGATGACACAGGAATAACAGCGGTTTTGTTACCAATTTCGTTAAATTACAGCTGTTTCTGCAATAAGATACAGTGCACGTAACTAATAGTGTACTACATTATGCACTCTGTCATTGTGTTTTATTAAATACATTATAGTAGTTAGAGCATAAAGAAAGGTCATTCGGCCAAGGCAAAATTCAAACCTGACGCGCTTAACCGACCCGTAAACGAAATGTATTTTACATGATAAGTCCTTGAGGAGGAATACTATAAGATATGGGAAAGAGAGCAGGGAAGTGGGTAATGTGAGAATGGTGAGAAGAAGAGATGAAAGCAAGCGCCGCTGTTGGTCTCATTTTTCACTATACTGAATTTATATCAATTAAAGAAGACAGGAATAAACAAGCAGGGAATCAATGGAATAGTGATGTGGGTAGCATAGGAAGAAAAAATGTTGACCTAGGAAAACATAGGAGACTAGAGAAGGAGCAGACTTTAAATCAATTAGGGTAGAAATGCTGAGATAGGAAGAAATGTGCAAGGAGAATAGAGAAAATTTAAGAAAGAGAAATAGAAGACAATGATGCAAGCATAGCTAAGTATTAAGTAAGGGTTTAAACGTAATTAAGAGGGACGATAAAGACTTTACAAAATGGGAAAATGTGGAAGAAAATGTGTGCGTACATGAGAAGAATGCATCAGAGAACAACTGTCTAAAGAGGAGTTATGATGGTGAAGGATATGTAAACTAATTTCTTATCCAAGAAACGTATCGGTAATTTTAGACATGCTCTTAGAGTTATCATCAACCTCAACTTTCGGTTTTCTTTTCCTCTCTTTCTCTCTAGCTAACTGTCATACCTAATTGTTGATTTACCGTTTGCTTAGTGACAAATCAAAAGTAGATCTTTCTATCCCCATACTGATCTTGATTAACCGTCTTCCTTCCACCTCTTCTACCTTTGTTCATTTCCCCACTGTTATAGATTTTCGACCTCCCTTCATCTTGTCCTTTTTTGTTTCCCATTATTTCTACCACGTATTCCTAAGGTATTCATATCGTCCCTCTCCCTGACTTTTGCTCCTATTCTTCCTCTTGCACTCGTACATGAACTACGTTTGCCAATTTTTCTCTTGACGAAATGAGCAAGAGGTATAATATCTCTAGTGAGTATTTACTTGTTTGATACCCAAAATTGTTTGCACATTCTATCAGATAATTATGAATATTTTGATTATAACGTTATTTCGAACTTCCTGAAACGGCTGTTATATTATCTTCTTAGTCTTCTTGATTTTAATTGCTTTATGTATATATATTCAGAATGTATGCACTGTATGTGCTGTAGGCCTTTATTTTCTTTAAACAAGTAAAACATTCCCACTCAAATATATTTGTTAACCAGATAATATGCTATAGATTTATTTACTCGACTCTCTGTGAATAGAGATTGAACCCTGAGCCAGACGGCTCTGGAGCATTATGTTCATGCAGACATAGATATGAGTGCCCTAATTCTTTCAGTGTATTTTCTCACTGACAATAATTGATACTATGCACAGTCATATATACAGCATTTATATATAAATATCAAGAAAAGTGAAGTGGATTTAATTACCGTCTAGCTGTTTAGTTGTTAGTAAATGACTGCAACAAATGTTAGCTTGCGGTTGTTTGGGTAAAATTACTTTCAACTGAAAAGTCAGCTAAAAAGCGTAAATTGCTTTAATTTTTTTCTTTCTCTATTTTTTTTTTTTTTTGCATATTACCGATCCGCAATTAAGACTCACATCTGTTTTATCTTTAGCAATGCAAAGCGGCGTCACGACATCGCATCATGTATGCACTGGTGTAGAATAACATTTTTGTTTTCTGCCTTTTTAGCTCAATTAAGAGAATGTAAAAGATTGTACAGATAGTACACAGTAAAGAAAAATTATAGATAAAAAAAATAATATTGATTTACTTTTAATAGGCACTTGGCCAATTTTCATATGTGCTGCATATAGTTGATAAAAGAATCGATTCTCAGCAAATTACAGCTACATTTTGCATAGGCCTCGGAGGAATAAGTAGCAAATTCAACACCAGCAAACACTGGAATCAAAACAGTAAGGTTTTGAGATTCAATATATATATATATTTCAACCGAATTCATGTTCTGAATGACATGTAAAAACATGAACATACCAACGTAATATTGTGCGAAATTAAACGTTCTTATTTAATTTACGATAGTCACCGTATCTATAAGTAAAATTGTGGAAATGATTGACGATTTGTGTACGTATATGCATACTTACATACTCACATGCATCTCCTTTATCAACGCTTTTCGGCTCGCTTTTCGGAGAAACAACAATACAGAAAAATACTATTGCTGAAGCTACTTATTGACACAATGTTTCTAAATCCAGTGCCTCTCAGAGGCTTGGAAGTCACGACAAATATGTTATCAATCTACAAGAATGTTATCAATCCTGCTAAATCTGTTGTGCTGATAATACCACACGTTATTCTGGTTTACCTTATCATCCCTCTCCCTTGAAACAGTTGGAATTTGGTTCTAATCTTGATATAAATCTGCAGGCTAATACGACATTCGTTGAGAAGTGATTTGTAACATTCAACCCTGACAAGACCATACTCATATATTTTAGTAGTAACCGGGATCCCTCACTTTCTCCCATTCAAATGTTTTATGGATCCGACACACCATATTTGGAGACGGTTAAACTACTAGAAGCAGGGTTTTCTTTCATATTGTTTGGTCTTAATTCCTCGTCTGATCTTTCTTGAGATTCCTACATAGTCAGTTTAGTCGGTAATTCTGCCTCCCGTAATATGGTGTCAGTATATAGTTCAAAAGACTATCTGATATACTAGATCATTTTGTATCATTACAAACCCATAATTCGTTTTTGAAGGGAATACTGTCTAATGACTGGAAGAAGTAAGAGATAAAGGATAAAAGATACACCAAATTATAATTCTTGTCATAATTTTGTAAAACCGTGAAACGTTTGCATATATTTTTCTATGCCTACATTGCGATTTGTGCCGTTGTCTATTTCCAGAAGAACAAATACTCAATTTCTTAATTCAGTTCGAATATATACATATTTAATGAATAATGTATTTCTTATTTGTCTCTCCTTGTAACCTATATTTCCTCAAGGAAATATAATCCACGGCAAACTGAAGACACTTCTATCGATAGTATAGTTTTATATGTATGAATCTGGTCATAATAAGTTGACAGTAACGAAAGTACATAGAATTATTTGTTGAAATTTAGTAATTCAATTCTGTGTTTAAGTTGGCCATAGGAGGGAATCGATCTCCAAATACATAGCTACTAATTATAGAACTATTCAGATCGATAATCTAATACGATTCTGGTGGTTAAAACTTCAGCAAACTCAGAATTGCAATTTTTACTTGTTAAAGCTAACAATAAAAATAAATTGGTTTCTTGTCAATAAGGCATAAATTAGTTGTAATGCGGGTGATGAATACAATGAAAATCCTATATTCATGCCTCGGATTTTATCGGCTGTCCGAGAAAAGAGAAAAGAGCAAACAGTATAAATGAAAGGAAACCTAAAGCGGGTGAATATTATACTGTGAAGCAATTTGTACGATACCCTAAAATTTCTACTGTATTATTAGCTTTGATTACAATGGTAAAATTTGACATAGCAAAGGACGGAAGCAAATCAACTTTTGACTGGTACATCATTAATCGATATTTGAAAAGCGAAATATAATATAGGGAGTTGCCTATTTGTCTAATGTTCGATTGACTGAAATTATACCGATTTCAAGAATAAGGGACATAAGTGCAACGCTTGGCAGGAAGCAAATATAATCAATATAGTAAACGTGAGTACTTAGGATTTATGTTAATGACAAGAGAAAGAGTGGTGAAACAATGCCGATATTGGGGGGAATGTAACTACGTGAAGAGACTTATGAAATGCATTCAACAAAGTCTAATTGTATATTTTTCAGCAGCCTGACAATTTATGAAGAAAGTCTTGATAAGAAAATTGTATCAACAACGTCCTATTACTGGTACTTAAGTACCTAATTATTTGACCCCGGAAAATAAAAAAACTAACGGTCGACATTGGGCGTGTTCTGAGCGATATTAATAGAAGCGAAAAAATCTTTTAATCTGATGCTCTATTGTTTTTATTACTCCTATACATTCAGTGATTGAGATAATAGTGGCAGAGCTGACAGTTCTTTCTATGATTGTATTTGTTTTAACTTCATATTAAACTTTGACCTTTTGATTATTTGCAAATTAGATGCAAATTTTGTCTGTCATAATTATCTCTAAACCCGATCAGTCGTCCATGATAGTTCATTAATAACGTCAGTATAATTTCAAACAAAATTACAACAAAAATAAACCATGCGCAAACATTAAAACGTACGCAGACAACATGTTCACACACACAGAGACACACATACACACACAAACACGCAAGTACAGACACATACTGGTGCACACAACAATTTCTTCGATGTGTATGTATCAAATGTTTCCACATACCAATATACATCTATATGTGTGCATATGTGAATATGTATGCGCGTATGTATGAGTGCATATATATATATACATATATACATATATATATATATATATATATCAATAAAGATGCCCACACATAGAGACATACATTTATACATAAGATACATAAACACACACATATAAATACACATACACGCACACACGCAGTATATATATATATATATATATGTGTGTGTGTGTGTGTGTGTGTGTATGTGTGTATATATATATATATATATACATATATATATATATATATATATATATATATATATATACATATATGAGTGTGCGTATGTATATATATATATATATATATATATATATATATATATATATATATATATATATATATATATATATATATATGGTGCAAGAATATAATATTACACTTCATCAATTAATCGATATTTTTCGGCAAATCGAAAGAATTGATCAACCTAACCATTTTGCTTTGGATTTTTAATGCTTTGTATTCCTTAAAACCCGTTACATTTTCATCA
This sequence comes from Octopus bimaculoides, assembly GCF_046866305.1. Taxonomy (NCBI): domain Eukaryota; kingdom Metazoa; phylum Mollusca; class Cephalopoda; order Octopoda; family Octopodidae; genus Octopus; species Octopus bimaculoides. The sequence continues at coordinate 34,990,556 of NC_142935.1, forward strand.
GTTATGTTTTTATTTAAATATTTTCTTCAATTATTTATTTGTTACTGTTTTCTTTTGTTATTCTCTGTATTATTTTATTGTTTATTGCTTTATTGCTTCTCTGTGTTTTATCCGCTCGGTTAACAAGTTGCATTGCGAACTGCTAGAGTCTTACATACACACACACACACACAAACGCCAAATAGAAACCTTGTTCAATAATAAAGCAATCAACTAATAATTCCACCGGACTATTGATGTGGGAATATCGCATATACTTCATATCACCGCGCTTTATAGTCAATATGCTAATTACAGTTTCAGCAACAGCATCCCTGCATTTTGTGTTTTTATTAATGGTCATGTCAGTGTAATCGATATACGTATACATGTATACATGTACGCATAAACACACACAGACACACATAAATGCACACACTCGCACACTCGTGCACACATGCGCACGCAAACACGTACTAGGCAGACACACATACACATACAGACACATATATACATAATATACATACGTATGTTAATGTGCATAAACTATGACTGTATTATTCGTTCGATTATGGAACTACGTAACGCTTAGCCACTTTATTCTGATTCTTTCCCCCATATTTGACAAACTGGTATATGCTTAATACCTTGATTGGGAATATTCCCTCATTTTTACATCTTTCTGACTTCTGCTCTGACGATGGAATTCTCAGCTTATGTGAATCCTTACTCAATATGACGATCCACATGCCTGGCTACTCTAGAAACATGTGTAAGAGGCTCAATACATTTATGTTCTCTCTCTCAATGAAAAGGGATTTTTTCAAATGGTTTCAAACATTTTCCTTTACAATTTTTATTTAAAGTATATATATGTATGAATGTACGTATGTATTGGTCTGAAATTTTGAACAAATCCAGTAAGTTCGGGAAATTAGGTAAGTCGTTTACATCGACTGCAGTGTTCAGCTGGTACTAATTTTGTTGACTCTGATAGAATGAAAAGCAATGTCGACCAATGTAGTATTTGAACTGAGAAGATAAAACCCAGTAGAAATGTCGTTAAATGTTCAGTCCATTCTTGGAATAATAGTAACAATAATAATAATAAAAGTTTATTGCTAAATAGTTTATTGTAAGATCCTCAATTTCTTACGAAAAGAAAGAAAACAAGAAACATCGAAAGATTTACATCGAATGATTAAGATTATTTCCAATGAAAATTATATTCTCAAATTTGTAATACTCAAACAAAGTAAGAGAAGAGAAAAAAAAACTTTCACAACACAAACTACAAAAAATAATGGGAAATCACATGAAGTGATTCTGGATTCCGCACACAAGCTCGATTTATCCTAACAGTCCAAAATCAAATTCCTCCTTCTAGTTCATGCCAACAGCCTACAGTGCATAATTTTAATGCGGAATAATTGACGCCAAAGATTTCCGATAGTTTCAAACATTTTCCATTATTTTTTACTTATTACCACATCTCATTCTATCACCACATCAGTGTAAGTATAACATCAACTGACTTGAAAACTCCGCTCTGTCTTCGGGAAGATACTCATTGGAATATGTGCTGCAAGGTCATATTTATTCCTGGTACGAAGAAATGCTACCAGGGAAGAAAACGGATGTAGGAAGTGTGTTCATGGTAATAAGCATGACCTGGTGATCGATAAAACAGTTTTGAGGCATTGTAAAAGACATCTTATAAACACGTCTTTAACTTGGATTGACTTTCAGAAAGAGTATTATATGTTGCCTCATTCTGGGATCGTTGAATGCCTGCAGAGGTTTGGTGTTGCTGACAACACAAATTTTGTAATGCATAGCATGAAACAGTGGAAAACCAAATTGTACACAAGTGATATATTCATTGGAAAAGTTAATATTTAAAGGGCAATCTTCCAAGGTGACTCGTTTTCTCTATTACTATTTGTAATTTCACTAATTACCTATATCGATGACGCCTAGCAAAGTTAAGGCATATTAGTATTATTATTAATATTAATATTATTGTTATTATTATTATTATTATTATTATTATTATTATTATTATTATTATTATTATTATTATTAGTAGTATTGCCATCATCATCATCATCATCATCATCATCATCATCATCATCATCATCATTATCATCATCATCATCATCATCATCATCATCATCATCATCATGACCATCATCGGCATCATCATCATTATTGAGTTAGAGAACAGTGCATTCCACCAAAGGACAGTGGGGTAAAATATAAGAAAGCTCAGTATAACCATCATGACTACCCGTCTGATAAGGGTACACCAGGCACATGCATCACAGTCATATATGCGCGACATGGTGATCTCATATCAAGAGAAACAGTGTATGACCTTGTAGCTAGGGCCCAGTAAGAAATTTCTTCGTGTCGAGTAGGCCATCCCAATCAAAAGGCCCCTGAATAAGAGTAGTTTCAGGATATTGAACAAAACACACTCGTTTCCAGATGTGAAGTATCCGAACTCCAAAGAATTTCTCTCAACACATGACTATCATACTCCCCACTGCTTCTGCTCGTCATCAGAGATGCACATATCATCAGCCACTAAGGGAAATGCTCAACTGGTTAAGATCAAACGACTGACAAGCACATCTGTGGTATTAAGCAGAATATTCGCTGTAGCCCATCGTTTATACCAAGAGAAAACAATCTACATGATAGCACATCTAGTCAGTTAAGATCAGAAGTTATAAGAGTCAGTGTCTGGTACTTATTATTGTTGTTGTTATTATTATTATTATTATTATTATTATTATTATTATTATTATTATTATTATTATTATTATTATTATTATTATTTTATGTTTGACCTTTGTTTTGCATTTGTACAAGTTGGAGCCAAGTCTCACCCAGAGACCTCACGAGACAACAAGTTAGAAGTTTATGTAGGTGTTATGCGTAGGGTACCATATATTTGGATTTGTACATAGTGTTGTTCTAGAGAATGTTTGAAAAACCATAAGAAAATTATGTGTTTGTTTTAAAATTTGAGATCACATAGACAGTATTTTACGTAGGATATGGGCAGTTCCCATGAGCACTATCTTTTGAACTTCAGCCAATTTGAGGTTTTCTGGTATCTGAGCTTATTATTATTATTATTATTATTATTATTATTATTATTATTATTATTATTATTATTATTGCCTTTGCACGGTATCTAACGCTGGAGACACCTCTTATCTTTCGAGCACCTTCCAGAGTATTCGAGAGGTTTCAAGCAGTGCCGTTTTCTGCAAGTGTTCCCCCTTATTGCAGCTCCTATTTGTTCCACGCACTTCTCGAGATTTTCGCTCACTGTTCCCAGGGCTCCGACAATTATTTGTACTGCTGCTACCTTTTTCATCGACCACAACTGCTTATCTTTCCAAGCTAACCAGTCATATCTCTCGACTTTTCTCTCTTCCTTATCGCATACCCTGTTGTCTTCTGGGCATGCTATATCTATGATCAAGCATAGTTAGTTTTCCTTCTCAATTAAGACTGTCCGGCTTCCTATTCTCTCTCTCATGGTTGCATTGAATCATAAAATCTCATAGGATCTTTGCATTTCCATTTTCGACGATGGCTTCAGGTTGGTGGTCGGACCAATTTTAGCTCTATCAAGTCCTATTATTATTATTATTATTATTATTATTATTATTATTATTATTATTATTATTATTATTATTATTATTATTATTATTCAGTAGTTTTATTTTTATCACGTTCTTTCTCTGCACTGCCGAGTGCAGCTCTGTGTGCTTTGGGTATATGCTGTGGGTTGTTGTGATTCCCGTATTTTTAGTGTATTGAAAATGTTTTACGTAGGATGTATGCAATGTCTATTAGTGCTATTTTCTTTATGTTATATATACTAGTTTGTCCCGGTGTTTTGGTATATATTTGTCTCTATATTTGCTTATCAGACATGTTGTGCCTACTACGATACGAATTGTTTCTGTTTCTAGACTCCACAGTCGAGTTACCTTTGTTTCTTGATCTTTGTATTTTGAAAGTTTCTACGTTTCTTCTAGAGAAACTTTGTTATCTGTTGGTATTGATGCATCTGTTAGAAAACATTTTTATCTTGCTGATCTCGGATAACTATATCCGGCGTATTGGCCTTAATTTCTCCATCTGTGTGCATAGGCAAATCCCAGAGTATGATTGCTCTCCCATTTTCTGTGAACTTTTCTTCTGGCGTTGCCCATACCATCTTTTTTTGCTGTTATTCCATAGTGTTCGCATAGCTTCCCAGTGTATATATATAGTTCCCAATTCTGTCGTGCTTGTGAATATATTCCTTCTTAGCCAGGACTGGACAGTCAGAGACAATATGATTTATTGTTTATGACCCATCTGCGCATATTCTGCAGTTACTTGTATTTCTTTTCCTTACATTCGCTTTTTACTTTCTAGTGGGAAGGCTTTGATCTTTACTGCAATTAAAAATCATTCTGTCTCTGCTTTGAGTCCTAAGCTTCTCAGTCATTTTTTAGGATTTTGTTTTTTCTATATGTTTTCTGTTTAGTTTAACGCAGTATTGTCCATGAAGGGGCTTGTCTTTCCATCGTTCTATCATGATCTGTTGTTCCATGTTTAGTTTGGGTCTCCTTTTTTTTTACAGCCTTTGTTGTTTCTTCTTTTTCTTCATAGTTGTTCGGTACTATGACTTTTTTTTTTGTATTTTGTCAGCTTCCTTAGAGACTAAAAGCAGTTTTTTTGTTTTTCTCATATTTTGTTGCTATTTGTATTAGTTTTTCTTACTTAGTTCTCTCGTGGTTATTTTGTTATAGTTTTCTAGCTGTATTAGGCCTCTACCACTTTCGATAGGTTGTATATATTAAGTTTATATGTGAGATTTTGAGTGGTGCATCCTAAATCCTGTCATTATATTTCTTGTTTTACTATCTACTTTGATTGGTCCATTTAAATCCACTTAAGTATATTGTAGCTGTAACTTATAACTGGGACGGCTAGAGTACTTATACCTATCATATTGTGTTTCGGACTGAGCTCTGATCTCAGTATTAATCTAACACGTCTATAGTATTCTTCTCCTATCTTCTCTTTCATTTGTGTGTGTTGTTTCGTATCTAGTCGTTGATTGCTAAGTATTAGTATGTCTGGTTTTGGTTTAATTCTCTTATTTCATTTGCTTTATCTATTTTGATGTTGCTACTCTTAACTAGTGTTCGTCTTTTCAAGGTTGCTTTGGCACATTTTCTTAGCCAAATTTCATGTTTACATCTTCGGCAAATCCGTGTACTGTTTGCGGTAATATTTCCAGCTGTTTATCATTTATAGCGTACAATTTTATATCATCCATATACAAGAAGTGGCTGATTGTTTTATTTTGCCGTAACAGTTCTATCCACATCCAGTTCTGTTTAGCATGTCAGATAAAAGTATCAGTGCCAAGCAGAAAAGGAGTGGAGAGAGCATGTCTCCCTGGAATATTCCTCTACTAATAGGGGTGGCTTTGGTTTTCATTAGTCCATCTTTTATCTGGAGCTGTAACACTGTCAGCTATTTATTCATGGAATGTTTTATATATTTTATGATTAATGGTGCTGCCTTATTCATGGCTAGTGTTTCTAGAATCCATGTGTGGGGAATTCTATGAGCAGCCTTTCGGTAATCGATCCAGGTCATACATGGACACTCCTTATTTCTGCAGCTATCTTCAGTTATGGCTTTATTGATCAGTAGCTGTTCTTTACAGTCGTATGATCTCTTGCAGCATCTCTTCTGCTGTTCTGGAAACAAGTTGCTTTCTTCCAGATGTTCGCTCATTCGCTGCAATATTATTGCAGTAAAGGCTTTATAGATTGTAGGGAGACAAGTTATCGGTCTCTAAGTTTGAGAGTTTGCCGTTTCAGTGGATTTGGGAATTAGGATAGTTTCCCTTCCGTGAGCCATTCAGGCATTGTCTTTAGCTCTGGTAGTATTTCATTAAATTGTTCAGCTAGCATTAATGTGTTCCTGTTAGGTATTTTAACCAGAATTTGGTAATCCTGTCATGTCCGGGTGTCTTCAAATTGCTTAGTTCTCGCAGTGCCTGGGTGATCTCTTCAGTCGTTATAGAAATCCTGGGGTTTTCAGGTACTGTGTTCGTCGTTTTGATATATCTTTACTGAAGTTGTTCTTTCGCCGACTATATTTCTTTCCAAAATTCTTCCACTTCTGCTGTTGGTGCTGCATTGATCAGTATATTATTTTTGCCACGTTCTTGGTAGAATCATTTGTGGTTAGAGCTTGAAGTGTTTGTTTTGTTCAAAGAAACGTTGGTGTTTCTCATACCGGCGGATTCTTTGTGCTTTCGTGAGGATATCTTGCTTTAGTAGTTCTTTTACCTCAGGTATGCCCTTTTCTGTAATTTTGTATTTATGTAGTATTTTTCTTCTCTTCTTGTTGCTTAGTAGTGTTGACCGTCTACTAGTTTTATTAAGGACTGGCAGATCCTTTGTCTAATTTTCTTTGTTTTTTGTCTGGATATTATTTATCCACAAGGTTTGTTTGGGTTGTGATGCTCCTCTTTCGATGTATTTTAGGCCGTATCCAGTTTCTTTTGTGGCCATAGAGGCTACTGCATATCATTATATCATTTAGCCTGGTCATATTGACATTTGTTTGCGTGGTTCTTAATTCTGGGTTCATGCTATTTATTATTGATGTTGTTTTATTATCAATTTCAATTTTTGGGAGGTACAAACGGTGGTCGATACTAAGATCTGTGGTGTTCAATTCTTTGATTATGCTCATTTTTAGAGTACCATAATCATTAGTTTCACCTTTTCCAGGTTTTAGATTTGTTTCGTATTTCCTCCTGTTCATATTTTTGTCTGTGGCATTCTGGTTTGGTGCATTTTGCTCATCTTTATACACTTTTACAGTCCGGGTTTGTTGTCTTTAATTGTTTACTTCGTTTTTGTTGAACATGTTACATCTATCTTCATGTTTTACAGTCCCAGTGCTTATGATATCATTTGACATTGCTGTGTGGTTACTATCGTATTTTCTGATGTATTTTCCCTTTTAAGTGTTCTATTTCTATTTCTCATATGTTTTTCGTTTTGAAGATATATCTCCGTACGTTAGCTAATTTATTAGTCTTTATTGCTGTATCTACATCTTTATCTAGGTCATTTTTCTTCCAGATTTTATATGCATATGAAATTAAGCGTGTAGGACTGAAATTATTTCTCTCGTTTCCATTTATGCTTCTTTTGTATTTTATTTGCTGGACATGAAGAATAATGTCCGGCCCTTTATTTTGGTGGTCATCATTTTTGTAGGGTACCGGTCCGTTTATTTTTGCGTTAAACAATTTCTGGTCATCCATAAACAGAAGATGGTTCAATCATTATTATTATCATTATTATTATTAGTTTTACTATTATTATTATTATTATTATTATTATCATTATCATTATTGTTGTTGTTGTTGTTGTTTTTGTTTTTGTTGTTGTTGTTGTTGTTGTTGTTGTAAGTGCCAGTTACGCACTGGGGTCGATATAATCTACTAGCCATCCCCACCAAGGTTTCAGGACTTGTGCCTATAGTAGAAAAGATCGTTATCATCATCATCACCATCATCATCATCATCATCATCATCATCATCATCATAAAGAGTAGTAGCATTCGTAACAGCAGCAGCAGCAGTAGTAGTAGTAGTAGTAGCAGCAGCAGCAGCAGTAGTAGTAGTAGTGGTGGTAGTAGTAGTAGTAGTAGTAGTAGTAGTAGTAGTAGTAGTAGTAGTAGTAGTAGTAGTAGTAGTGTTTTTCTTGCTACATTACAATCTAAGCATTAACCTATATATAACTAATATGGGAGTATAGCTGATTATACAACTGAAAAATGATCTGACTTCATTACACTTATGTCAATTTTCTCCCTACGAAAATATTTTGAGTGTGTAAGAATTATCCATCTTACGTGGATGTTGGTGTATTTATGCAGTAACGCTCATGCAACACACGATAAACAACTTAAGAGTCATGACAAGGAACGCTATATCATAGCACACTTAGTTTTTGTCAATTGCATATGGTATTCACTATAACTAAGGAAGTGCAACAACCTAAAACATTATTATCTTTGCAAAACGTATATTTGGAGCAATGCCACACAAATCATATTATTAACGTAATGTCACACCCGAAGTAAAATTATAGAAAGAGTAAGCATAACTAAATATTTGTTGCATATTTTCAAAGTCTTTTTTTTTTTTTCACTTGACATGAGGCTATCAGATAAACCTCAATTAAAGAAGTATACTAAACGATAAGTGTTTAGGTGCTTAATTTCACAGAAAGCATTTTCTCTTGTTTTTTTTTTCAAACTGACACATGCAGCAATTACAGTGAAACATAATATGCCTTCCTAGCAACGACAGATTTCGGTTCTATGAAGAGACCATCTATGTAACGAAAAAAAACATACTTACATTTCGTACATATTAACACAGTGTATACAAATACATTGCCGATTTTTCTTTTAGACATAATTCTCGAAATGCCTCGTCTTCCGTTTTATAATGTTACTGTTCATAACGGCTAAGTTAATTTATATATACTTTATTCAAAAAGGTTGTGTGTGGTATAGGAAGCATATGATAGTTATTTAAAGCAGGTCTAGTCTCTTCATAGATGTTTTAACGAAGATTACACGCATACATGCACACATGCACATGAGAGGAGCTTGATCAAGGATCTCATAGATCTCATGTTACCCAGATCGAGGGACATCAAAGCATGTGCAAGGATGCATCTTTGCCTCAGGCTAATATTAATTGGGAAGGAATCAAAGAGAGCATCTTTGATGATGATATGGCCAGACATTCCGTGGTGTAAATCCTAAATGACGTTCGGAAAACCGTCGGGACAACTGAAGTGCGTCAGGCTGGCCATATTGCTGGTCTCGGTATGCTATCAAAAGTTTCCAAGTCCAAGAACAGAACAAAGTAATGGCCTTTGATGATACCACAGGCGTGGCGAATACCACACTGTGATTCTGGTGGAGCTTCCTCGGAGATGACCAGTAATGTGACCAGCAGGATCCTAGGTTCAAAGGTTGTTATAGTCAGGAATGGTAGTAGAGATAATATGCGCATAAGACATACATTTCAAATAGTTTTGGGCAACCAGATTCGGTGAACAGGCATATTTATAAAATACGCCGTGTGTCTTAAAGTGATCTTTCCGGCTATATATAAACAGGGACATAGAGAGAGAGATAGCGGGAGAGAGAGGGGAGAGACGGAGCTAGTGAAAGAAAGAGAACGCGCGGGAGCTAGAGGGGAGAGAGGGAGAGAGAAAGTGAGAGAGACATATATACAGAGGCACACACACAGGCACGCACACAGACACACACGCACACATACGCACACACACATACACACACAAACACGCACCCACACTCTCCTACTAGACAATGACACCAAAGATTCTTTTTGAAAAACAACTTCTTCAAAACAATCACACCTGCTTTTGCCATTCCTTTAAAAGGCTAAAAATAAACTTATCATTGAAAAGAACTAACCAGCTATGAACCCAATTTTCTTCTTTTCTATTTCCCATCGACACACACACGCACACACAAAGACACACACACCAACACAAAAAAAGACACACTCACACACACACACACACACTCTCTCTCACTTTTCCTCACCCTCTCTTACTATCCTATTTATCTCTCTCTTCACCCCTACACACTCAATAAAACTATATAAAGAGACCCTCCGCAAGGTCTTCTCAAAACAATTTGAAAATCCTACACGATTAGGTGAAAAGCGCTTTATTTAATATGTGACTTTAATAAAAATCTGTAAATGTACAAACATCCAGATTTCTGTGTATTTTAACTTTATATATATATATATATATATATATATATATATATATATATATATATATCTATATATCGATACATACATATATGCTTATGTGTGTGTGTCTGTGTGTGTGTGCGTGTGTGTATCTGTGTGTATGTGTTTGTGTGTAGGATGTTTCGATTAAACATGTTACTATAGATGATTTCGTTAGTTTAGCCATATGCCTCAGCAAATTAAATCTCTCTTCATATAACGGGTATATTTCGGTAGCAATATTTGAAGCATTTATGTTTATATCTTGATATTGGAGTAAAACTGTTTTGATTGATTGGAAATATTATCTGACCCATCTAAGAAATGCATTTTTGATTAAATAAAGTTGTATTTCAGAAACGTTTTACATGCTACATTCAAATAAAGGGCGTGAGTAAACTGTGAATGTATCGAATTTATATAGCTCTAAACATTACCCGTGGAAAATTTCAGCAGTTTTGACAATTTTTTCCAGGGAAGATTTGAGCTCTTTTCTTCATTGTCCTTTCAGCATTAGAGAATGCATGATTGCTCAGATACTATTGACTTCTAATATGCAGCTGGTCAAAAGTGAAATATCGTTATTGCGAAACATTTTCTAGAAGCAGTGATATTTTAAAGAAAACGCAAGTTGTTATTGAATGGGGTTTCAGATACCGATTGAAATACCTATATTTACGTATGTTGCTTGTATACATTCTACAGGGATTCTCAAACATATGCCATACCCAATTTTTGCTTAAATTTATGAAAATCACTTCGGCCATGAATATGTTCTCTATTTTTCATATATCTATAACCACTGGATTCTTGAAAGAGGATAGGACAATTGTTGTGCTGATAACGCATTTGAAGCCAAATTAGCATTTAGTAACTGTGAAACATCATTTACAGGCTACGATAAATCGAACGAATCAAGAATATGTGTTGTATAGTATTTTCTATACCTGCATTAGTCTATTCCGCTTATATATGTACATGAAACTAACAACTCAGAGCTATTTCACTTTGCTCATTTTCCTGAAATAAATATGTGTGGTGGGGTGTATGTGTGAATGCGCGTTCTTTTGTACCTATGTATATATGTACGTATATGTATATGTTTGTATGTGTGCGCACGCGCCTGTGTGTATGTGTGTGTATACACATCTATGTGTGTGTTTGCATCTGTGCGTATATGTGCAAAGGAATCTACCTGCTAATATCCTTATATCCAGTCACCATCTAACATTATTGTTCATTGTATTCTGATATATTATGATTCATAAGTAGGAAGCAGTGGAAATTAATGTAACTCAAATTGAGAATTTTGTGTATTAGACATACCGTTCATTGTTATACACCTTCATTCATGCTAAAATTCTATTCTTAGAATTATATTGATAGAGATATCTCGTAATATAACCATTCTAGTGTTTATTCTTATGAAATAAAAACACCCGAAGGTTAGAACGACAGATGAAATTATTTTTATGTGATATCTTGTTTCGTCTTACGTTGTGTCTTCAATTCGGGGAGTGTTTAATTTTATTTTTGTTTTCTCAAAGTTGAAAGAAGTTCAAAGAATGAGAGATTTAATCTGTTGACGCCGCACCAGCATTTGAAACACTACGACATGACATAAATTATATGAATAGTTACGCATTATTTGTAATCTACAATATAACCGAATCAAGACGTATACTATTTTGACTGATGAAAATTGCATTCATTATATTTCCAGATAGAAAAGAAGTGGGTTAGACCAGGGTTATATACTTACATTTGACAGAAACCATCAATTTTGCAGCAAATACAACGACCACGTTACCGACAAGTTACCCTACACTTCCATTAGCATTGACACGAAATACATCCGACTTAAATATTTTACCCGACAGATTCGGCCTTTCTTACCTATCCTACAATGTCAATTCGTAAATAAGCAAAAACAACATCGAAATGTCGAAGGCACGCCATAGTGAACGCCATAGTGAATGACTAAGAAGTGTAGTTAATAAGCACTACATATGACAGAGCTAACTGAATGTCAAAGAGCTGCCATCAATCATCACAAGTACCCTACTTACATTGCAGCCAATTGGTTATTAAAATAACCACTTTCAAAATGCCATTCAACTAAACATGTACACAGTGATATATGATTAGTTGATCCTATGTTTATAGCGAATACTTACTCCCTAAACACACTTAGAATTTAATGGAATCTTTGACCTCATACATGCTCAGAACATTCTATTCAGCCTGGTTGTGCACGAAACGTATATTACGTTATCTGGCAAAAATTTATTTATAAAAATTATATATACGGTATACCATGTCAGTAAAAAAACAAGTGAAATAGTACAAGTTTTCGGTCGGTTATGCATGGTTCACTGCAGTCGGAGTATATTGTAAGATACTCATAGGATCACACATCCAGTCAGAGCGTTTGAAGTGATGTACTAAGCTGGTAATGAAGTGATGTACTAGGCTGCTAATGAAAATACTAAAAGTTTTAAAAATCGATTCGTGTTGGCATTTAAGCTAAAATTATGAAGTCGTGTTATGTTTTATATGTTATACTTTAAGATACGAAAATAGATGCACGGTAAACGATAGCAGAAAGAAAACAAATATGATATCTAGCGCTTGCATTTTGACTCACATATTACATATTAGTGACGATAAGTTCAGAATTTCCAGTAGCTATAATTTTTTTCGGAATAGGTCATTAGAATAATTAGTAAATGCGCAACAAAAATACATTGCGTTAATGGAGAGGAAGAAATATTTTTGTTTATTATATTTTCGTTTAGTTAATTACGTTCCTATAAAAACAACGGTGACATAAAACTGAATCGCTTTTTTAAAATATTTTAATTACAGGAATGCCAAACAAATGTATTTCCATAAATACAGATGTATACATAGAAACATACGAAGACACACTTTCACACGCATATTTGTTGCTATGTAGAGGAAAGATGAATTAAATTTAGAAATAAGTATTTGGAAATTAAAATATTTAAATATTTAAAAAGAAAACAAGACGTTTAAAACTACATAAGTGTATGTATATATATATATATATATATATATATATATACATATATATATATATATATACATATTTCCCCCTCTCTCACCCTCTCTGATTGTATGTATATATATATATATATATATATATATATATATATATATATATATATATATATATACATATATATATATAGAGAGAGAGAGATAAATAGATAGATAGATAGATAGATAGATAGATAGATAGATAGATAGATAGATAGATAGATAGATAGATAGATAGATACACACTCACAAACACATGTACAAACATATATTTACATCTGTGCGTATGTGATTAAAATCGTGAAGTCTACTTGCATGGGTAAAAATATTTTTAATGATATATATTAAAATATACAACAAATTTACGCATAACTATGATGTTTTCTTATTACTTTAAAATTGAACACAGGTATATATATATATATATATATATATATATATATATATATATATATATATATGTATAAGCAGAAAAATAAACTTATAATAAAATCAAGCAATTGAAATTAATTTACAACTTTCATACATACTGTTATCCGAATTCATTCACACATATGCACACTCATGCTCACGTAACACATACAAGCTCACACATTTATATATACATATATGTTATGTTTATATATATATATATATATATATATATATATATATATATATATATATATATATATATATATATATATATATATATATATATATATATATATATATATATATATATATACATGTATATATATATATATATATATATATATATATATATATATATATATATATATATATATATATATATATATTTATATATATATATATATGTATGTATATAATGCATGTATGTCTATGTCTATATAATTATATATATATGTAGTGTCGATTAACAGAAATTATGATATTAGATTTATTGCAATGTTTGTACTAATAAATAATTCTGTACGGAAAATTTTATTAAAACAAATATATTTCTTCTGACGCATATAAAAATACAGATAATTCGCAAAGTCTAGGGGGACATGGTTTCAAACTACTATTTTGCGCAACATATGCCTTTTTTCTCGCGTGTCACCTGGATTTATCAATGCTAATTTCTTTTCCTCTCCTTGCCCAAGGACAATATTGGCCATTGATTATATTTCAGATAAGACATAATTGCATTTTTGTGTAAGCTGCTATTTTCATATATCTCAGTTTGCAAGTTAATATATACAAATGTCAAAGATAAACTTGCAATATCGATATATAAATCTCGTAGAACGGCTGTAGAAATTTGAATATAGTTAATTTAGATGGAAATTCATTTTAATGGCAAGAAATTTAGTGATAATTTGAAAGACAATGTGACTGACATTTATTAGAAGTGTCAGAATTTCGGCGCATATATATGTATATGTGTGTGTGTGTTTTTTTTTGTTGTTGTTACTTTGTGTGTGTGTGTGTGTGTGCGCGCGCTTGTGTATTTATGTGTTTGTGTAGATATAATAAGAGTCAATACAATATCATAGTAGCAGTTTTATAGTGGTTGCAATTGTTTTACCAACATTTAGTTTCGAACTACATTACCGAAAGATGATTATGTGTTGTAATTATTACTTTTTTTAAATTTAACCATGCTGCTAAGCATTGTATCGGATATCATATATATGCTGTTGAACCATAGGTAAAATTATACAATCCGCAAGTAATTTCTCTCACATAGTCATCTATATGTAATGTAGTGGAATGTCACTGAACCACATGTAGCCAACTTTAATCTTATTCTACCGATATTTTCATTCTCTTTCTTGCTGTATATAACATTGTACACAAAAGTAAGGCAATATATATACTAGTGTTTATGTGTACCAATTTGACTTTCTTAAACAGCCGTCTTGAATAGCAAGGTGTATGTGTTGAAGACTGCATACATAAGCAATACACCTGGACATTACCCGACATAAATTTACACTTATACACTCACACACACACACACACAAACACACACAGATACACACACATATATATATATATAATATTTCAAGTGGTTAGACGCAATTCAAAACACAACAAGAAATAATTCACTGACACGCAAATGTTACGGAGGGTGCAGGTTGCAACAGCATCGCAAGAAATAAGTGACAGAAGGCACATTTTCTATTTAGCGAGAGGGGAGACAACCTCCCCACCACAACTGTGTGACATTAGATTGGCCTGTCAATTTCGTATGAAATTTAAAGCTCATCAGTAATGCTTACTGCAAACCGCAATGGAAATAACATTATTGATGAGCATTGATTTAATGCGAAATTGGCATGCCAATCTACAGTTACTTTATTGCGGTGGGAAGGTTGTCTCCCTTGTTAGTAACTAGAAAATGTGCTTTTTGTGGCTAAACAGTCCTTTCATTCTTCTAGCAATACTGGTGTTCCCTGCACCCTTCGTCACCTTTTAGAGGCGGTGAATTATTTCTTTACACACACACACACACACACACACACACACACACACACATACACACACACACACACACACACACACGTGTGTGTTCGTCTGTGTGTAGATAAACATATTGGTAGTAGTAATTATTAGGTTCGGCAAAGCAAATTACAGAATTCTTCCTTCGTATATATATATATATATATATACTTTCATCCATTCCGTTTTTGATCTCGCCCTTGTTCTCCATTGCGATCTCATTATTCTCTTTATATCGCAAATCCATCTGAGTGGAATTCTTCCGAGCGGGCGTTTCTACTCACGCAGATACCACCCGAAAACTGCACTGATTCTCGCATTACACTGTGCAACTAATTATTATTTTATTTTTGAGGTGGACAGCAAATGTTCTTTCCTATCTGCTTCTATGCAGAAATGAAAGGAAATGACTAGAATTCCCTTCCTTGGTTTTGTATCAAAATGTCATGCCTCGAAGATAGTGGATAGGGAATAGAGAAAGACCAGCAATTAATGCTAAAATTCACCCACGTAAGGTGTTGCTATCTGTTTGGTGGAATATGAAAGGTTTAGTCCACTTAAAACATTTGAAGCCAAGCGAAACGATAAGAAAGGAGATCTGCTGCGAGCTGCTTGAGCAGCTTAAGTCAACGCTAGAAGAATAAACCACCATCTTTGGTTTCAAGAAAAAGTTTTTCTTCCATCAGGATAATGCTCAGCCACATACAGCGTGGTTGACATCCTGAAGGCTGGAGCAGCTTCAATAGGAAACGATGTCACATCCACTATATTCGCCGGACATTGCCTCGTCAGGTTATTTATTCTGCAGTCTTCAAAATCATTTGGACGGAAAAAATACGAATTCTGTAGACGAGAACAGAACAGTAGTGGAGGAGTATTTTTTGTCACGGACAAGTGAATTTTGGAAGAAGTGCCTTGCAAGTCTACCAGATAGATAGAAGAACATTGTAGAGAATGAACGACAGTATATTTCAAATTATAAAAGAACTTTATCTTAATTTTGAAAAATGAATGATGTATAAAAAAAAACACATTATTTATGGGAAGACCCAATATATACTCCATTTCCAAAATTTGAATGTCTATCCGCATACACAGCAAACCCAGTTGCTAGCCGTGAACTATAAGATAGCATTTTTCAGCTTATGAAAAATTTGCACTTTTCTACGTCAATAAACCACTATTCCTGAATTGTTTTTTTAAATGCCTTCTACGAACTGTTCGAAAATCCTTGGATCTTAGTATTACACACACGCGCGCGCGCATGCATACATACATACATACATACATGCATACATACATGCATACATACATACATAAAACAACGCATACACGCACACAAACACACACACACACACATATATGTATATATAACTATATCACATTATTGACCGTATTATCGGATGTTGTTATACGTCGAATGTAATAATGCGCTTTTAATTCTGCCTTGATTGTACCATTATTTTCTATTTGGCCAAAATGGTTCAACTATATCGTCCTCCTGTTGTCATGCAAGCCTTGCCAGAGGTTTTTCGGATCTCTTGGGTACCACTTGGCAAGAGCACGTGTACACCAGCTTCCTCGAACCTTATAACATATCCGGCCTATCAGAATTATGTCTTCGGCATTCTGCGATCACCTTTTTCATTCCGATCTGTTCTTTTCACTATGATATTCTTAGCATGAACCTTTGATTGGTCTGTCACATCGTGATCAATAGATATCCCTCTTCATAGCAGCACATTTCTTGCGCATGTTCCTATCCAGCTTTGAGCCCAACATTCATTGAGGTAAATGCTTTCTTCTCTGCCTTTTTTCTGTTCGGGCATACATTTACATGGATACTGAAATATTGATGTGTGTAAACGTGTGTATATGTGTGCGCGTGTTGTGTCTGTGATGTTTGTAATTATGAATTACATATATATATACAATCTCTTTGGGTTAAATTGGACAGTAGGGTAAATTTCAAAACAATATCCCATCCAAACATTTAAAAAAAATTTTTTATCAATATATGTCGAATAGGTATGGCTCAGAGATAACAGTTTTCTGAAAAAATTGCCACCCACGATTGCCATCACCGTGTCAACGAGAAACCGGATCCGGGCGCAAGCGTTCTGTACTGTGTCCGGGGCAAGATTGAATACTTCCTTGTTCTCGTCCCCCAGTTTAGTCTAGGTGTTACAGGCAAAGCGACTGGTGTCTTTCTCACCTGCATAGTATACATTATATTTGATGGGATTACAATCGTCAGAATGTGGAGGCCAGAAATTGGGTTTGGTGATGTAGAAATTCTCCGACAACAATCTCTGACACTTTCCACAGGTATGGCAAGGCAACGAATCCTATTACTACATATACAGCCTTCCATCATCTAACAGCTCCAGCCAGAGCTTGACTAGTTTACAGCAGCTTCACATAGCCGTCTGAATTAAACCTACAGGAATGTTCAAGTATATGTGGATGAATTCCGGCATGCGGGTGCTGACAGGACACCAGTTATGCCCCTCGCCGTGTATTAAGCTTTAGCAGCCTCCGTTACAGCTGTCCTTGCCACGTCTTTCAGGCTTTACGGTATTCACAGAGCATCTGGCAGCAGCCTGTATCATCATGATACAGGTAACGCTTTTTTAATATTCAGATGGCCACTAGTACTTCATCACTTTTCTACATCCCAGTTAATGTTGAACTTGTTTCTAGTAACAGGGAGCAGCTTGTCAGTTCGTAGGTGTACCTAGTTGTGCTCTTACAGTTTTGAAAGCCACATTTAATCACGAGGACAGGCACTGGAAATATGTTATAGGCGAAATGCTTGCTGTAAATCTTGGAATTCTGACAATCATTCTCTTTAAATGCTCTAAAAATATGCATTCGTTGCATTTTCTTCACAGATAGGTCTATCAAAGCGCACATTTCTTCCACGCGTTGGTTCGTACATTGTGTCTTTTGCCAGAGATTAAGGACTGAGTTTTGAAGCCGTTTGTTTTAGTAACTTTGATACGTTTCCCATCTTTTCCTAACAAAAATGCATATTTTCTCCCATCAAATTTCATTCCAGATTTTTGTAATTTTATATGAATTTACAGGTGTATACACATATGTATGTACATATTCATGTGTGTATGCATGGTATACATTGTTTAAGCATAATCGAGATGGGTAAAATTTGATCCTAGATCGCAGAGTCAATAAACTTTTTGCTCTAATGCGTTTCATTAAGCATATATCCAAGGTTTCCTTTTTTTTCCCTTTTTTGTTAAGTCAAATCGTTACCTTAACCTCCAGAATAGATATTGACAAATGAAGAAATAACCGGTCAATGTTTGCTTAATCAACTAAAGAAGGAAGCCAAGATGTGAGAGCGTGACGAAGACACAGAGATAGAGAGAACGATAAAAAGAGAAAAGGAGAAATGAAAAGAAATGTGGTCAGTGTTCTCTTCTTCTCTTCCCGTTCCCGTTTATTTATTTATTTATTATTTAAAAAAAAGAGAAGTTTTGAATGGTTATAGATTGATCAGCAATGATTATTAACGAAACGCGAGAAGAGCAAAAATATAGCTAAATCAATAAAATTATATCAAAGAAGGGCGTGAACCATGTATAATTCATAAGAATAATCGGACTGTAATATTTGTTATAATTTGGGGATGAAATTGTATCAGAATTAATTGTTCAGCTTCACAGAAGCATACGTGTGAAGTAATGGGTAAACATTACAAAGTCAAAACGAACAAGCTTTGAAGTTAACTAGCGTTATTTAGACCAATAGAGTCGAATACTTGAAATTTTATATGATTATTTATGTTATACTTTTGATTGTTATTTTTTGTGCGATCTTCTGTTTTTATTTTCATTTTTTGTATTTTTGAAAAAATAATTTTGTACAAGACAGAAGGAAAATTAATAATGTGACTGTTGATCGATTATTGATTTTCTCTTGAGATGTGAAAGACACAGTGATTATTCACATGTGCCTGTATGCGTGCATATAATACATATATATATATATATATATATATATATATATATATATATATATATATATATATATATATATATATATATATATATATATGCATGTGTGTTTGTATGTATATGTACGTATGCGTGTCTGTGTGTGTGTGTGTATGTTTGTATAACATCAGATATGTATGCCTATGTAAGTTGATAAATATGGAAGAGAAAGAGGAAGAAGCAGGAAAGTAGAGGTAAAAAGGCAAAAACAAAGAGATTGAGGAAATCATTTCGTGTCAGAGTTAGAAAACGCGTTAGCTTCGATCTACGAACTACAAAAGCGAAATTCTGACCTATATTATAGTAGTGCTCACTAATATTGCGATGTTGATAATTATGAGGATGATGATGATGTTGGTGTCGCTGATGAAGACGGGAAAGTCGATGACGAAGAACAATGATATACTCGAGCAATGAAGAACCGCATTAAAATCGGAAGGGAAATATAAATTCACTTAAAATATATTACATGCTGCATTCAGAGATCGTGTTGATTTCTTTCAGCCACTATTCTTACTACTGCAGATGTTTCTAATTGTTTTATATACACAAGCTGCTTAGATGACTGTACTTGGTTAACCCTATGCGCAAGCTACTTCGATTGTTCATCGGAAAATAGATCAAAATAACATAATTAAGAAACCTGCACCAAATGGAAGTGCTTACAAAAAAAAATACAATAAAAAATATCCCATGAACACTATCAATCCTTTCTGTGATAGAACATGCATACGTATAAACATACATACATACATAACCCCACCAAAAAAAAAAAAAAAAAAAATATACGAGGGATTGATGAAAAGTTCTTGGTTTTGGAGTAAAAGAAAATAGAGGAGGTTCAATTAATTATGATTTTATTCAACATATTCCCTCCTGAAATTCACACATTTGTTGCATCGGTCCTTCAGGTTCTCTCAGCCTTGTGAATGAACTCGGAAGTTTGGGCCTCCAACCAGTCCTTTCGCGAGACCGATAAAGCCAGGAACTAGCACCCCGTCATATGATGGTGGCTGGGACATTACACACTCCGCAAATTTGCATCAATGTCTTTCAGTAAGTCGAGATCGCTGCCTAAGTGTAAACACTATGCTTCAGCTTTTAGTTGTATGCCTTTGATACCGTCTGTAGGGTTTTGTACTGTCATTATCATCACCAATGTTCAACTTCTGGAATGAAAACAAATTTGCTTAATTCCTAGTAATGATTCTAGGTGATGGATTGTCCTTAAAAGCATAATTTGTTGTATATTTTAGCTGCAATTATTGATAAACTGTTGCCATCCTATTATTAGGCTTACAAAAAATTTGGCACCTGGCCACTTTCACTTAAGTAGAGGTTTAGTTTTGATGGTATTTGATCCAATAGAGCTTCGGTTTTATATCCATACATCCACCCATGCATACATACATACATACATACATACATACATACATATATATATATATATATATATATATATATATTGCTATATTTTTATGATTTGTTTTGCCATTTGCAAAACACTGAACAATTCATTATTTCTTAGTTGTTAAGTTCACTTTTATATTCACAATTTCACCTATGAAAATCTGTGGCTGCCTGAGAAAGTTTATAGACGTGCAAATTCCATTTATTTAGACATTCGAATTTTAGGATGAGTTCTTTATTTATTTTTTCCTTTCTTCCTGAAATTGCTTTCACAACAGCCACTACAAGTCACCATTATTTGAATTTATTCTATGTACAAGTTAAGTTTCAAATTCATATGTATATATTTCATATAATTGCTGTCTTGCATTTCTGACGCTTCTTTGTTAGTTGTCGTTTATTTATTTTAGGTGTAGTTTTATATTATAAGCTCCTTTCAATTTTTTTCATTTCTTATCTCCGTGCTTATATACATACGAAAGAATTGAAGAATTACACACACAACCGACACATACATGCGTATGTAGGCGTCTATGTTTTTTTTGGATGTGATTTTTTTATGTGTACGCATGCAATGTATATATATATTTAAGAAAGAAAGTTTTGCTTCTATTGAAAATGTATCACTTCTCAAACGAATATTTACGAAATTTGGCACGATACTCTCGATTCCACTCCAAATATTCCATAACGGTCAAGAAATATTCTTTTCTACTCTAGGTACTAAGCCCGAAATTTTGGAGGAGGGGGCCAGTCGATTAGATCGACCCCAGTACGCAAATCGTACTTTATTTTTCGACCCCGAAAGGATTAAAGGCAAAGTCGACCTCGGCGGAACTTCAACTCAGAATGTAAACAGACAAGAAATATTAAGCATTCCATTAGACTGTTAACTTGAGAAAGGAACACAGTTCATTTTAAATAACTGTTACAGTTACAGGAATATTTTGAAGTGCATTAGACTGTGAGGTCCACTTGCTCTTCTTCCTCTCCCGGTTGGTTTAATATGTCTTCTCGTTCGAACACGTAACCGTTCACATTCAGGTATCAAAAAGCACATTTCATATTGCGTACCAGTATAACTATTCATCACACACAAACACACTCACATGCCCGCAAAAACACACACACGGGCGCATACACACATACATCTAAGGGAAATAGCGAGTGTAAGATGTTGTGGAGCGCTTTTAATGGTATGAGTGAGTTTAATGGTATAATTTTATATAGTGACTGTTTTTTTTTATATATCCAAGATTATAGCATTTTATATCCCTTGTGTAGCAGGTTATATAAATATAAATTCAAAATTCTATACACGGACTAAAAAATTAGTGGCAAGCATAAACGCCTAATACTTTTCTGCAACAGTAACATCCACCCTTAGGGGTCAGCCACATTTAAATGGCAAATATACTTCACTTTATCGTGCAGTTACTGTTAACACCTCGTTCAGAGATTTAACATATATATATATATATATATATATATATATATATATATATATATATATATATATATATATATATATATATAAAACCCTTTTTTGTGTATTTCTTCTGCGTATTCTTGTAAGAAAAATTCTTTTGCTACTAATGCAACCAGTTAAACATGCATTTCCACTTTGAAAACGGCTAATCAAAGCTTGAAACTCATACCTGAGACACTCACTGTAAAAAAATCATTAATATTCAAATAAAAATTATCCCTCAAAAAGGCCATCTCTAATCATTTTTTCAAGTATATATATGTATATATGGTCCCCGTTCTATTCGACAACCATATTCTTTCACACGTAACTATAAAATATGTTTCGATCATTATTTTATACTATTGTAGTCGCATGTCTCACTTCTAATTGACCCGCTGTATCTTTTCGTGTTTTTCCGAGTACTTTGAACCGAGTTTGGCAAGTGATGGCTTGTGTTTTGGCATTTTGTACGCTCCCTGCGTATGCAATGATAAAATGTATCGCTTAGATCCGTGTCCCCCTAGCATTTCATACATTGCCTCCAATGTAATTTTTCTTCAATTCATATCTTAGAAGTTTTACTTTACTCGAAAATTATTCTCATACACTCAATTCACACTTTGTCTTAATAAACATGTTGGCATTTAACATCTACGTGTATGTATACACACACACACACACACACACACACACACACACACACACACACACACACACACACATGCACGTTCTCACACATGTCCACTGGGATAGCTAGCAGGTTTATTAGAAAATAAATATTAGCGACGGAACATTATTAATACGTTGAATCACTCACATATATCTTAGAAGAGTGAAACCATTTGGCATGGGCGCTAGAAGAAGCAGATCACGTGATTGTGTTTTAAAATACCTCTTGGTTATTTGCAAGCATATTAGCTGAAAGACCATTATTATTCAATAAATTTGTTCAAGGCGTTTCCCCAGCATGTATGCACTCTAATCAATGACACAAGTAAAAAATACAATGTGTTTGTGTGTATGTGCGTGCGTGCATGCGTATGAGGGTGCATGCATATGTGTATGTGTGTGTGCAAGTATGTATATCTGTATGTATATACATGTATATAACAGAAGCAAATATGTGGACTGAGATAATCATGAAGCTATACGTTTGTGTGTGTGTGAGAGTATGCATGTATATGTATCTACATATCCATAGATATATAGAACATATATACATATATACATACGCACATATACATAATTATAATTATACAGATACACGTACATATATGTAAGTGCATGTAAATATATATATATAGATAACTAAATATACATAATTATATCTACGACGTGCTTTGCTTCGCCGAAACATGCCTAGCCGATTAATTTTATCTTCATTTTGCAATGAATGGATAGATAATTCAGCGACTTTTCGATGATCGGAATGCAGGACACAGAATTATAGTTACAGTTATGTCAGAGAGATATCGTCACCTTCTCACATATGCTTATAGTTTGTAATAATACCATAGGGCTCCACCTAACTATAGTGGTGTACACTGAGTTACTTATATATAGATTCTAGTGTTTAGCACTACGCTAAACTAAAGCAACAATCTTTACATTTGTTTGCCGTTATACATTTCGTAACAGTATCCTGATATTTCTCAGATATTTATACATCAGAAACATGATGAAATTTTTTTCGGGAACGATGCGTCTTAATAATCTTTATTAGGTATATTACATGAGAAGAATAAACAGTGGTCCATAAGAAAAGATTTGTAGCAGTTACGGTGAGCATTTAAGATATCGCTGTTTAAATATTATTAGTTAATCACTAACTAAAATAAATCGGAGTGTAGTTTGAACCTATAATCGTCATCTTATAGTTTAAGATCATTGTAGCATAGATTTCTGTAATATATTCGTTGATTTAATGATGCCAACATATGCATATGCACATTTCATACATCATATTATTAACGGATTTTGTGTACATTCAATATCATTTTATTAACCTTCATTTACAAATATTTTAGGTCGATCATCATTGTCATCAGAAGAACACGGTAAGAAATTCAGAGACGATTATCAACTTAATATATACATAAACGTAGTTTATTATATGGAATTTGATATAAATGGGTATTTAACGATACCGGAACCCATGGATACACAAGAGCAATGACATGGAACCATTTTAAACGGACAAAAATTGAATGTTTTCTGGTGTATAGAAAGGCTCACAATTTTAGTGTGGACATTGTACAACATTAGTTCTAGAAATGGTTTTATAACTTTACCACATGGAGCGATGAAAAGCAAAGTTGAATTCATGTGAATTTTAGATTTATAATTTTAGGAGATTAACAATATTACGAAAAAGAATGTTTCAGTTCACAACAATTTTTTTATTACAAAATTAGACAAAAACATTTTACATATTAGACGTAAAGGCATTGGTGTGTGGTTAAGAATTTTACCTCGAATCATTATCGTTCCGGTATCCTTCCCGCCCCAAAATAGCCATAGACTATTTTCCACCAAGAGCATCTTTGTGTTACCACGCATGTGTGAAATTCAATGAAAGGTAACTGCTGAAACACGTTGAATATATCCATATATTTACTTACCTAACCTTATTTCACATATAATTATTTTATGCGTTCTCTAAGTTCAAGAAATAGCAGCCAAATCGCCCTTATATACCAGCATAATATCATGTAAAAGAATTTACAGTCAAGTAATAAATACTTTAATACAATATACAATATTTTACTAATATAGTCATGCCAAAGCAACGAGCTGGCAGAAACATTAGCACGATGGGCGAAATGCTTAGCGGTACATCGACTGTCTTTCCGTTCTGAGTTCAAATCCGCCGCGGTTGACTTTGCTTATCATCCTTTCGGAGTCGATAAATTAAGTACAATTTGCGTACTGGGGTCGATCTAATCGACTGCTCCCCTCCCCAAAAATGTCGGGCTTTGTGCCTAGAGTAGAAAAGAATAATATAGTCATGGCTGGCTGGAACATATGGAGTCTAAGTTTTACTTTAGAACAAAGCTACGACTTATGCAATGTAAAATGTAAAATTAGTAGAAGTGTGCATGAATTGTGTTGCTCGTCCCGCTAGAAAATTAAGCTAAATCTCCTCTAACTTTTCACACTAATGTATTAGCTAAATATCCAATTACCTGAATATTTTAAACCATCTTATCCGATTAAAACGATAGAATAATCACAGCTATAATGCAATTCATTTTACGTTTCCGGATCAACACAATGTAAAATATATCAACAATATAAACAACATAACAACAATACGACAAAGCATAATATAAACATAAACATATAACAAAATATAACAATATAAACAACAATATTACAAAACATATCGATGTAAACAACATAGACAACATAACAACAATACAACAAAATATTACATTATAAACAACTTACCAATACAATAAAATATAACAATATAAACAACATAGTAAGAATATAAAATATAAGAACAGAAACTATATAATAACGTTATAGGGATGAACAAAAATCTATAACTTACTATGGTTTCAATGAGTAGCATGATTTAAAAAATCACCTCAGCGTAATTGTCTTTGTCATAGAATCCAATATTCATATTCATAAGCGTTTATATAACTTGGATACTAACATATACGTGTGAAGTTGCAATAGTAACTGGAATCAATCGGTTTCATGCATTTTGATCTTCAATAACACAGGTCGATCATCGATAGAGAAACTGAATTGTAGAAAGTCTAATAATGAATACTTTGAATATGTATGAAAGGAAAGCGCTGAGGAATATATTAATACCCATCACGCGAACGAGAATAATAATAGAATTATTCGAGTATTCAGGGTCGTTAATATCAAAACGTTTTAAAAGTACATAACAGTGTTGCTGTTTAGTCACATTTCACTCCTGGTCGAGCAGAAACAAGATCAAAGTCATAACGGCCAAAATTCAAGTCTTCTGCTTATTAAATACATACATTTCATTCTATCTATCTATATATCTATCTATCTGTCTGTATGTCTGCCTGTCTATTTATCTATCTATCTATCTATCTATCTATCTATCTATCTATCTATCTATCTATCTATCTATCTATCTGTCTGTCTGTCTGCCTGTCTATCTATCTATATATCTATCTATCTATCTATCTATCTATCTATCTATCTATCTATCTATCTATCTATCTATCTATCTATCTTTCTATCTATCTATCTAGCTAGCTAGCTATCTAGCTAGCTATCTAGCTAGCTATTAACCTGTATGTCTGTCTCTCCATCTATCTATCCGTATATCTATCTATCTATCTATCTATCTATCTATCTATCTATCTATTTATTTATCTATCTATCTGTCAATCTAACGATCAATTTATAAATATGGTGTATTCAATGGATGTCTATTACAAGAAATGTATTGGCTAATATGCCCTTTCAATTTAAGACACGAAGATGTGATTGAGGGAATTTGATTTCAGGACATATTACATATGTGAGATGTCTAAAGATACCCACGAATGTCAGTCATCTCAGTCAAAATCATTATGAAGTAAATGTTGGTGGTAAAGATAGTGTTGTCGAGTCTAAAGAAGGTGATATATATCTTCCAGCAAAACAGTACTGAAAGGTAACAACTTCAGTGGGATATATATTTGAAACTATGATATATTTTCTCCAAAATCAACTGCCATAATTTGTTTCCAAAATACCTTTGATATTCGTTTATTGGTACTTCAGCTTCCTATCCACATTTCTAAATTCTTTCAGTAACATAATTCAACTATGTGTAAGAAATAAACATAGAGATAACATCATCTAATCTGTTGAAGTGTAACAAGTATTTATAATCAATGAGTTAAATTGTATATATGTATATGCAGCTGTGTGTCTATATTTCAGAATGTTCATACTCAATGTGATATCAGTTATAAAAAAAAAACATTCTTTTGAAGAAGTTATTTTATGAATAATGAAACTAACCTAATTTATTGTAAATTCGCTGGCTTGCATTTTCTCACGCAATAAAATATATTCTCCAGTAACTATTTCCTTTGCATCTTAGATCTAAACGTATTTTATTTTTGTTTAGTTTCACTCGTAAAAGCAGAAAAGAAATAAAATTTACAGAACTTGTAGTAATCTGTTAGAATGAAGAATGTTGCGTTCAATGTATTTATAAATGTTTTTCACGTATTAGCCAAAGCTCACCTATTTCCATCTGAAAGGTTATCGGTTATTAGAAGATAGAAGGAAACCGCTGATTTGTACGAAATATGAAAAGTAATTTAGGGGATTCGAATAACCGAAATTGTGCTTCCATATCTAACTCGAAAGAATTATATTCAATACTGGTTTTAAATTTTGGTACAAGGCCAGCAATTTCGGGGAGGGGTTAAAGTCCGTTACATCGACCACATTATTCAGTAGGTGCTTATTTTATCGAGTCCTAAAGGATGAGAGGCACATTCGACCTCGGTAGATTTTGCGCTCGGAACAAAAAGACTTCTGAAATGCTGCTAATCATTTTACCTGGCATGCTAACGATTCTGGCAGCTTGCCGCCTTGATTATATTTAATATTACCTCTGGATAAAAATAAAACGTAAAACATGAGATAATAACAGATTATAAGAGCTGCCGCTGAAATAACTCACTATAGGAATAAGATTGATAAAAATATGATCTATACACCGTTACTGTATGCTACTGTATTATCATGAGCTAGCTGTATTTATTGTTGATCAGGAACTAAATAACAAGATTATATCGGAAAATAAAACGTGATACTGGAATTGTAAACCTTATTTAAATATTAAATTCCCATATTCGACAGTGTTTCCAGCATAACTGAAAACGGCATAAATATGGTGTGGAACCTTGGGCAAATGATTTCTTCTCTAGCTTCGGACCGAACAATGCGTTGTGAGTGGATTTGGTAAAAGGAAAGTGAAAGGAACACGTCATATGTGTGTGTGTGTGTGTGTGTGTGTGAGTGTGTGTGTGTGTGTCTATATTTGTTCCTATCATCGCTTGACAACCGGTGTTGGTGTGTTTAAGTCCCTGTAGCCTAGCGGTTCGGCAAAAGAAACCGATAGAATAAGTACTCGGCTTACAAAGTAATAAATCCTGGTGCAAATTGCTCGAATAAAACCCTTCAAAGTGATGCTCCGGCACGGCCGCAATCAAAAGTTAGAAGCAAGTAAATGTATAAATGAAAAGAATATCTATCTGTGTATCTCTTTATCTATCCTTCTCTCTGTATATATATATATATATATATATATATATATATATATATATATATATATATATATATATATATATATATATATATATATATAGATAGATAGATAGATAGATAGATAGATAGATAGATAGATAGATAGATAGATAGATAGATAGATAGAAAGATAGATAGATAGATAGATAGATAGATATTCACGAATTATTTCGAGAGCTTTATGTAATTTAAAGATTGTACTTCAGCTTGAATAACTTGATATAGACTCCCTTGAGCTTTATACTTTGAACTATCTTGCATGCTATAGTTTCTTTGTAAGAAATAAAAATCATAATTGATCACATATAACTGTGGCCATGCATTCAATGATTTGCAAAAAATATTCACATTATAATGTAATTTGCTCCTAAGGGAGAATCAAACACCCGGCAATTGTTTTCTTCTATAAAATAGAATAGATAATTTATAGAAATTATGAATGAATTACACAAAAAATTGTTATCACACAAGGAAATAAGATCGATGTTATTTGGCACAGCAACATGTATAGATGTCAGAGTGTCATGAAAAACTTAGCGGAGAATGTTAATCACGAATAGGTCTCCCTACTAACTGACTATACTTATTAATAGTACAGGTATTCTAATTTTTAAAACATATTTCTCCCTTTTTCGTTGAGAATCGCATAAAAATATCGCTCAGTTTTTTTTTCCTTCGCCACCTAGAAATAAATTTTGTTTCAATAGGAATTTTTTTACGTATCGTAGTCAGAACACCATCTTGATAAAATTTATAGGCGGAGCTTAGAGGACTTCCAATGCAAATTGACTGTAAAGAAATTTGGGGGAAGCACCGCCACATTCGTACAAATATACTACGCAACGCCTCCAGTCTTTTTACGGATGTCATGGAAAAGCCGTAAACCAAAACTATCCACCACAGTCTGAGTATGTTGCCATACTCGAAGCACCAATTGTGAACATTCCAAGTATCTAGTTGCTAAATTGTGAAGTAAGTTAAGTCATAGTTTCTTCGATATTTCCTGTATCCTTAAGGATATGATCGTAATTATTCCTAATGCAGCGGACAATTTTCTCTTGGATTTTCGATATCTCAGAACCCTGACTTCTGAAGACCACGTGGTCATTTTTTACGTGAGCTCACTGTCCGCTATGCTCCTTATAGTATCATAACGGATATGTCATCTATGAATGTCATATTCTTGGACACCTCAGCTGTTTCCTTCCCACCTCAAGTTGTATGTTTATGGCCGCCACAAATAGCAAAACAGGAATGTTGCACCCTGCCGTAATGCTAATTCCCAATCTCAGCTATTTAGTCGGTAGTACATTCCTTTGTTCGATCTACTTCTACTACTATCATTATACTACCCATCCTTCACATCTGCAGACTGAATTGCAAACTAGGTCGAACATCATCACAAATACCTCCATCCCCATAAAATTACCAATACTTCCTCTCTTTCAGTCGCTTACTCCTTCATCCCACCAAAAACACACAGAAATACCCACATAACTCAATCAACCAGCTCACTAATCAAAAGGATATGCAACCCTCATTAATTTTATATCGCCAGAAGAAAAGCCATGAAGATGATCTACGCGATGCCCACGGATGCTGTAGATAATACTATAATCATCCCAGGGATAACGACTGTGGTCTTAAGAGCCACCTGACTTGTGGAAACGCGCTTAGCGATGCAGTAAAATGTTTATAAATTCTATCCAAGGATTATTGTTATCATTATTATATTCATCCTACATTATATCGGTAAAGCGCGATGCGGCCCCAAAAACTTGTTCACTACTCACTGTCATTAAACTATTGCCGGCATAATGAAACAGGAGCTTTATTTGCGCATTGAAAACGTTTCCTTATAACAAATTTGAAAGATATATATGTGTGTTTGTGTTTGTGTGTGTGTGTGTGTGTGTGTGTGTGTGCGTGTGTGTGTGTGTGTGTGTGTGGATACATATACGAATATATTAATATTTAACGCAGAAGTAACAGGGTGATTCAAGTTGCGAGACTTTCATGCGTTGGCACTTATCAAACTAGTTACAGGTCGAAGAGTTATGAACTTATATAGCTGGCGATAAATATATTTTCTTCTGGATTGTTCTAGATATTTATCGCCAGCTATATATACTCACAGTCCTTCGACCTGTAACTAGTTCGATAAGTGCCAACACACAAATCTCATGGACCTTGAGTCACTCTGTTCCTTCAGTTAAATAAATATTAGTGAGAATACTAGCTGGACCCGTGAAAAATTCACGGAAAACATAAAAATGTAAGCATCTGTAAACAGTACACTGCTGCCATGAGAAATGATTGTATATTATAACCGTCTGTCTTTACATTCTGAGTTCAAATTCTGCCGAGGTTGACTTTACTTGTCGTTCTTTGGGGCTCGCTAAATTAAGTACCAGTTGTGCACTGGAGTCAACCTAATCAACTGGCTCCCTCCCCACAACAATTTCAGGCCTAGAAAAGTATATTGTGACAGTTAGAGACTGTAGAAAGTAATGTAACACGAAGACTATATAAACCAACCACAATAGCACAGTTACACAAACGCAAACGGAATTACTATTTTAACCTTAGAATACATCGTACATATTGAATACATTCTTAGTTTAGTGGTACGAAACGTTTTTTCTAGTACTCTTTTATTCTTTTACTTCTTTCAATCATTTGACAGCGGCCATGCTAGAGCACCACCCTTTAGTCAAGAAATTGATCCCTGGACTTATTCCATGTAAGCCTGGTGCTTATTGTGCTGAACAGCTAAATTACAGAGACGCAAATGCACCAACATCGGAGTGAAGCAATGGTGGTGATGGGATAAACACAGACATAAATACACATACATACATACATACATGCATGCATGCATACATACATACTTACATGATAGGCTTGGTGGTAGCGGTGATGCTGGCTGGTGCGATTTTGTGGTTTGCTGATATGCCGAGAGAGGCCCAGCGGGCCACACATACATGCACCCATATAGGAAAACACATACCTACAGAGAGAGGCTGACAGTGTCAGGTAGTCCACGACGAAGTTTTCACGTCCCCCCTCTCTCTCTCTCCTCTTACCTGTTGCTTTGCCACTGATTGGAATTGTTTAAGTTGTCCTCAAAAGTGAAATTGCCATCCAATATTTGCCATAAGTATTTACTGATTTAAGTATCACTGTCTCTCTCTCACTCTCTCACCTGTAATATATTATACATGATATAGTATATATACACACACACACACACACACACACACACACACACACACACACACACACACACACACACACACACACACACACACACACATATATATATATATATATATACACACATTTATAAACGGGGAGAGTACGCCTGGTATTAGTATTGCAGAATATAGTTAAAAATCACAAAGTATTTTATGCCATTTGAAAAAGGCAAAATGAAGATATACGAATAAATATTAATTTTGTTTCTTTAAATTGATTATTAATTCGATATTTAGGGTGAAATGCACTTACATCAAGAGTTAAGCGGACGATATGCGCCTCAGATTTATATAACATTCGAAGCGTGAGTGACGTTGTACAACTTCTATTAAATTGTACAATCTATAGAGTTCGTACAGGACATTTCGGTTATTCAATAGCACCTCAACATTCATACGCGCACACACACCTGCACAAAAAATAAGAATTTAGATAGAATCGGGTACTAGAGAAGATACGCAATGGTTGTGTGGTATAAACCTGTTATCACTACCTATCGCTGATAAATAGTAAATACGATATTCCTATTCCAGTTTTGCACAGAAGATAAAACCAACTCCATAAGTATTTAGCGCCCAGGACCTGGTCCAAAGTACACGTTACGTTGATTGTATACTCCAGAGCCTCCCGCATGTCGTAAATCCCTACTATAATGGAATGAATATTAACAGAAGGTGGATAATTGTAAGCCAACCGTCCATAGTCTGTTATCATATATTTTATTGCACATATATATATAAAGAGAGAGGGAGAGAGAGAAATAAATCGATAGATAGGTAGATAGATAGATAGAGAGAGAGATAGATAGATAGATAGATAGATAGATAGATAGATAGACCCTATATTTTATCATTTATCATTTAATTGTTTCAGTGAATAGTAGCAATTTTTTTGGCTGTGCTAAGAAGTTTGCTTTTCAACCTAAAGGTTCCGGGATCACTCTCATCGCGTGATGTCGTGCATCTCGGGATGACCAATACCTCGCGAATAAATTTGGTAAATGGCAAACTGGAAGAAATCTTTTGATTCTATGTGTGCGTGAGCAGGTTCGTGTATGTGTGTGTTCTTGTGTATGTGTCACCCTCCACGAGCGGAAGACAACACGTATTGGTGTGTTTTTGTCACCATAATCTATCCCTTAGGCAAACGACAACCAATATTAAAAAATAAAACTGGGGTCAATTCGTACTACTAAATATTTTCCATGCGGTACTCAAGCATGACAGTAATGTAAAATCTGGAATGGGTAAAATATAAAATACAAACACACACAGACACACACACACACACAGACACACACACACACACACAGACACACACACACACACACACATATACACACAACACACACGCACACATATATGTATGTATGCATGTGTGTATACATATATGTCATACTTTTATATATACATATATATGCATATAGATTACACATATATAAGCACACACATACACATACATATACATACATATATATATATATATATATATATATATATATATATATATATATATATATATATATATATATATATATATTGGAGAATATACAAATAATAACAACAGACGAGGTCAGGTGGTGTAAATATATATATATATATATATATATATATATATATATATATATGGGAGAATATACAAATAATAACAACAGACGAGGACAGGTGGTGTAAATAACAAAATGATATATACATTTATATAGAGAGATACATACAGATATATATATATAATTTATGTATGTGTGTATATATACATGTATATTCAGACATACATACATGCTTTACACATATGCATACTATATAAACACTCACATACACATAGTCGTTATTTATGATATGATCTCGTAGGAATATATTCGTCTCCAGTATATTTTTTTCAAATGTCTGTTCTTAGTAAAACCTATTTTGACGTTTATATCCTTCATTTTTCTCTGTAGCAATGGCCATTCTAACAGCTTCTGAATATATATTATTATTATTATTTTTAGTTTTATCTATTCCCTTCCACCTCATAAAATATATATTTGTTTCTAATCACGAAATGTAACTTTTATTTCTTCGACTTAATGAGGCAAAACATTTTATAGTATTTTAACAGAATCATTGGAAACCACATATGCGATAGGAAATTCGATATTAATTTTATTCAAGTAACAATGTCTTACCATCATCTGCATTACATGACACAATATTTTTAAGTTATATTTTTTTAAATAATTTCCATACTAATGATACACACAAACATATACACGCATACACACACTCAAACACACATGCATATGCAGTTCATAAATGCACAGTTTTATATCTATCTGTCTAGCTATTTATCTATGCACTTATACATACAAATTTGGGTTATACACATATATTTACATATAGTCTGTGTGCATATATAAAGGAATACAAAATATGGGACTAGAACGCCAAACATCAAGACAATTAGATGGTACAAAAAAAGGGATAAGAGAAAACAAGGACGAGTCATTCGGAGTTTTCTTTTCTCAGTCGAGTTCCAGATTATCTTTGTAATTTTCGCTGGTTATACTCGAGATTGCTCCAATCTGGTCAGCCCCAAGGAAAAACTAAGCTAAGAGCACTAGATTCCTTGGAAGAAAGCAGCGAATGTATACGAAAAGAAGAACGGAAAGGAAAACGGAAGAATGTTCGACTAAGGACGAATTAAATTAAGCTGGCGTGTTTGGAAGTGAAGTCTTACTACAGGGACATCTGGGATGACAGGCATGGGGAGAAATATAGATGTTGCACGGATGGTAGTCGAACCAAGATAGAAAGGTCAGGCTTGGCCGAACACCGGTCACGTAGATAGAGGACAGTAGTAGAGGCAGAGGAATAGAAGAATTACATAGGGACGAGACAAAAGGAAAGGGACAGAGTGAGGTGAAAGAGGAGGAAAGGTGCGAATGAAGAGAAGGCCAGGAAATGTGAGAGTGGGGAATGGTTTTGTACGTGTACATACATATACACATATATGTATATAGATATAAGCCTGAATAT
The DNA here is from genome assembly GCF_046866305.1 of Octopus bimaculoides. Classification (NCBI taxonomy): domain Eukaryota; kingdom Metazoa; phylum Mollusca; class Cephalopoda; order Octopoda; family Octopodidae; genus Octopus; species Octopus bimaculoides. The sequence continues at coordinate 35,025,425 of NC_142935.1, forward strand.
TTTTCAGTGTGCGCTTTATGTATTATATGGTAATAGTGGCGGTGACAGCTACAGCAGCAGTATTAGCAATAACAGTAGCATTAATACTTGTAGTAGCAGTAGCATCAGCAGCAACCATGGTGTTTACATATATACGCACATAACGAAAAATTAATTGTGAAGATACCTGCATGGAATTTATTTTCTTTCTTTCACACAATCTGTATAACAATTCAATAATATAATTCCAAGACTCATTGTGAGTTCCTACGTAGAGCCATCTGGCTTGCAAGTCCTCAGTCAAACTGTCCAAACCCGTCTGTGCATTTGTCCAGTTATATCTGTCATCTGCTCAACTCAATGTATTTCTTTGTTCCTATCTCTGTCTCTGCATAAGTATTACATGCACGCGCGCGCGCACATGCACACACACACACTCACACGCACAGGTATATATATAATAGAATATTATAATATAGTATAATATATGCGATATGATATAAATTTATAATGTAATAAAATATAACATAATATGATATAATTTTTGTTTTCACAGTCCTGTTCTTACTGTTTTTACTTTCTTATTCTCACTGTCCTGTTCTTGTTAACACTTTCACCTTCCGCAAAAAATTCCAAATTTTATTTAATTTGCTTTGCGGGAAGGACTGTTCCAACGAAGTTGCGTAGTGTCCTTGCCTTCGAAACGCGGAGTAGATGGAACAGGGACAACTGACGAAGTGTTATACTCTTTATGTCGTATGTCGTGTTTCTCTGTTTTTATTTGTTTTCGTTGTTCGAAGGAAGTGCGTTTACTGTTTTTGTCTTTGTTTCCTTTTCTCATTGTATTCAACGTCTATTTGATGTCCTGCACCCATAAATGCATGTATGTATAGATATAGATGTAGGTATGTTCATATATGTATGGATATATGTATATGTTTATACATCATTTATATTATTATATGATGGAACACCACGCACCCTTTCCCAGGTAAGTTATATATATTATATCTATATATCATATTATATATATCATATTATATATATATATATATATATATATATATATATATATATATATATATATATATATATATATATATATATATATATATATATATATATATATATATATATATATATATATATATATATAAATATACATTATATTGTATTATATTGTATTACATACTGTATTTTATATCATATCACATTCTATTATATTATACGATATTATAATATACATACATATATATATATATATATATATATATATATATATATATATATATATATATATATATATATATATATATATATATATATATATATGTATATATATATTTATATATATATATATGATACTTTTGCTATTATGTAGTACGATATAATGTAATATAATAGAGTATATATATATACGTAAACGTTGAACGATGAAAATGAGTGTTCAATACTGCATGGGGGATAACACTTTCTATTTTGTGAATAAAGGCTACCATTGTTTTCCTGTTAAGAAAAGTTGGAGAATATCTTAGTGTCCTAACAATTTTTCCAGCCGATCACATAGGAAAAGGATTTCGCCTCCATTTTCGAGGCTCGTTATTCAGAAACACTACGATCTTTTCGATTGATATGCACAGGCACCTTACAGGTCAGTTGCAGTACACACAACCTTGGTTCATCGTGAGTGTGATGTCATTCATCTGTTGACTTTTCAAAAGGTACCACGTTGTTTTATTTGCGTTTTGCTTATTTCTATGGCAATTCTACTTTGTAATTGTAACGTCTTACACTTCACCAATTAAGATATGCTGAAAAATTCTTCACATATAAACAACAAAATCAAAAATAAAAGTAAAGTAAATTTATCAAATAAAATGTGACAATAAAAAATAAAACGTAATAAAACTTTGCTAAATAAACCCTAAAAGATTCATGCAACCAGAAAAGTATCTATCACTTAAGAATTCGATTAAAGGCGAGTTGTCTCTCCTGCCTCTGAATTTTTGTTGTTTTAAAACTCAGTGTTGTGAGGGCGTCGTCGCCAATGCCATATGGCGGAGATCCCGCGGCAATCCAGTGGCGATCAGACGAATGAACAAAAAAATGTACATCTGCGTCAGTATCTGCGTCAGTAAAGTTTATTGCACTATCATAACTGAATTATGTATGAACATATATATATATATATATATATATATATATATATATATATATATATATATATATATATATATATATATATATATAGCGCCAGCTAGCTAATTAGAAGGATTTCCATTAGTAACAGTGGGAGCATTAATAGTGAGTGATAGTATTTATCCACTCTTAAACGTGAATGTTAGGCAGTATAGTTTGTTCTAATAGAACATCAGCGTTTAATTGGAGATAAATATTACCTCTCTCTCGCTTATTTTCTCTCTGTCTGTCTGTCTGTCTCTCTCTCTCTCTCTCTCTCTCTCTCTCTCTCTCTCTCTCTATCTGCCTCTCTCTGTCTCACTCGTTTTCTCAGTTTCTCTCTTCCTCCTCCCCCCCTCTCTCTCTCTCTCTCTCTCTGCATATATACAGTAATACCTCACTTAACGATGACTCGCTTTACGAGACCCCTTGTTTATGTATCTACACAGCGACAGAGTAAAATGACAATTTAAAATTTCATTGTCAGTATGGCAATATGGGAAATTATTACTTGATTTACAAGTTTTCGCTTTACGAGTGATCTCCACGAAAATATTAACTCGTATATCGAGGCATTACTGTATATATATATGTGTGTGTGAGTATTTCGTGCGTGCGTGTGTGTGTGTGTGTGTGTGTGTGTGTGTGTGTATGTGTGTATCTGTGTGCGTGTGTGTGTATTATGCCAAGGCTCTTGCTCTATTGTAGTATGGGTATCCCTATCACGTGTTTAACTGCAAAATTTTGTGGAGATTAATACAGACAATACAATCTGACAGAATTCCCTCAGCTGTAAAATGAAATCATAGTTAAATATGAATAACGTAATAATAAAACCGTCTAATCAGTTTACATGTTCCATTGACATGTGTTCATGTATGTATATGCATTTGTATTATACATACATACATACATATATCTATATATATATATATATATATATATATATATATATATATGCATATGCATATGTATATAGGTATGTATGTGCGTGTGCATATGAGTGTTTATGTATGTGTCTGAGAAATATCTGCTCTAGTGTAGTCAGTGATATTGAAAAATGGAACAAGAATAAGATAAACCTATACATATTAGTGTTGTACTATATATACATATAGGCAAAAGCTATGCATGGGTATACATTTGTACAGATCAATGTATGTACACATGTATACATGCGCACGCATATGTGTATGTTCTATGTGACACATTCTACCAGTATCCGAAGTTTCAAAGTGTTCAGTTTTAAAAAAAAAACTAATAAAAAACATGTTGGTCAGATTGAAAAGATCCAAAAAGAAATTCAGAAGGCGTAAAGAGAAGAAAAAAATAGAAGAGGCAAGAGGAGAAGTAAACTATAAAAACGAGAAGAGAAAGAAGGAGAAAGAAGGCAGAAAAGGAGGGAAAAGGAGAAGAAAGGAAGAAGAGAAGACGAAAAGGAAAGAGAAAGTTATAGAGAGAGGCAAAGTAACAACGTAAGGGTTGATAGAAAACAAGGTATGAAATAACAACAATAGGAGTAAGCAGAGTGGTCAAAAATGTTCAAAAAAGTTCATGTTTAATGCCTTCTTTTAATGCCTCTTTCTTCGAACCAGTACGTCAGGTCTCTATAGAACCATTTCATACCAAAATGACCACATTGAAGAATTGCATTCGTTCTTTCTTGATCTACTTAATTTTTCTTTCCTCTCCTTTCAATTTTTTGTTGTGTGTGTATGTATATATGCTTTAATATATCTATATGTGTGCTTGTGCTTCTCTGCGTGTGTGTATGTTGGTTACATGACGAGTGTTCCAGGTGATCCGATCAGCGGAACGCTTCGCTCGTGAGATTAACATGCAAGTGACCGAGCACTCCACAAAAACGTTTCCCTTAACGTTGTCATTATAGAGATTCAGGCATGACAAGGTTGCTGCTTTGAAATACATGTACTACACAGTTTTACTACCTGGGTGGACTGGAGCAACTGGAAATAAATTGTCTTGTGGAAAGCAAAGACATAACGCGCCGCCAAGTATCGAAATCTCTATCTTACAATCGTGATCAAAGTACCGTAACCACTAATCCATGCTTCTATACTAGATTCTAACAACAAAGGCAAAATTGTTAATGCATATGTGTTAACAATCAACACTCAGAAGCTAAAAATTTCCACCCACAACTGTTAAACCTTTCAACCTATTTTAGTACTAGTTAACGAAAATTTCCTGGCTATGAGACATAAAATACAATCGAAAAAAAAGACGAAATAAATAATGGTAAATAAATACACTAGATAACGATCCTAAACTCAGAAAATGCATCCGGTCCCTGTGCAATATAGAGCTTCCTATCAGAAGATCCCGAATTCCACTTCAAAGAGGGTACTTTTTTCAAAATGCAAGCAATTTTTCTTTGTAATTCAAACAATTAGAAATTTTTACTGTTAAAATTTTACATGAAATCATTTTCAATGTAAAAACCTAAATCTAAATTTGTATCGTTGTTTTCACTAGATTTATTAAAATAAATATATAAAATTCATGTGCATTTTCAGCCCATCCCTATTATTTTTTCATATAAATTAATAGATATATATATGTGTGTGTGTGTATATATATATATATATATATATATATATATATATATATATATATATATATATATATATATATATATATACATATATCTATACAACTGCACGCAAACACATACACATATACAGACATTCATGCACACACATCTATGTATAAATAGAAAGATAAATAGACTGATACATACATACATATATATGTGTGTGTGTGTGTGTGTGTACACGTATGCATGTATAGCAATTATGAAATACCCCAGCCATAAATCGAATACAGAATGACGAAAATATTACAGATAATATTCCGATGCTAAAGAAAGACAAAATGAATCATACTAGGTAACTTAGAGGCCTCTGTTGAAACGCCAACAGAAATAGAAAAAATCGAACAATACAGAATGGAAAAGGCCAGCAGGTCAGTGAATCAGTCAACCTTTACCGATTTTAAGAATGAAAAATGAAAGAAATCGTTGCGACTTAAGATATAATAGTGAAGTCAATGTAAAGAGACGAAAGAAATACATACACAACTGTAAGCGGAAGTACGTTAACGATCAAAAGGATATCACCACAACAACAATGATATTTAGAAACCAACTCATAAAAAACGGCATTCATACAATAAATAACGAAAAAAATAATAAGTAGATTATAGGTTTTGATAACCGAAAAAAAAAATTGCTACATCTCCCCTTCTCCTCTCTTTCTCTCGGTATGTGTGTGGTGTTTGTATATATATACGTGTGCGTGTGTGTGTGTGTATGTGTGAATATGTGTGTGAATGTCTGCGTGTGTATGTGAATGTGTGTGTTATTAAAAGTTTAACTCAGCTTGACGTGACTCAAAGTTTCCTGGGTTCAACTCCCTACAAGTAGAAGAATGACAAATCGTAGACATTTCAAGTCAGGTTTTAGATTGTAAGCCTCTCTTCGTAAGTACATAGTGTTTTGCTTTAATGCTGCAGAACTCCGCTTACCGTTATATTCTTACAGATAAATAGGCAGTTCAAACGGATTGTTAGTAGGCTGAGGTTTTGTTTATTAATCTGTAGCACCTGTATTTCAGAGAGCTAGCCATGTAACACTCTATGTCACGCTGAATCTCCCTGAGAACAGATGTTGCTGAATACATTATACCATAGCATACCGCCAATGAGGCGATGGTATTCTAGTAACATCTTTCTTGACCGTTCTAATAAACAAATACCTGGTGTCACGTCCACAACATTAACACCAGGTGACATGAGCTTCATAATAGTTTCCTAATATTTGAAAGCCAACTTCGTTTCTCCTGATTTCTAATCAGATAAACGAGTTTTACTCACCGACGAAACCTTAAGTCACACACTGTTATAAGAAAAATACTTGTAAATGTGTTCAGAGCCAGTTTCTTCTGTTTGTCCCCTCCTTCTCAACAGAGGGAAGTCAGATCCCCATTAGGGATTATATAATCCAAAAGATACCACGTGTTAATCACTATCATATGATGCGAAAGTCTCTGCAATTAGTGTAGTAATACATATTATTAATACTGAAAGAAAGAAAATGGACAAAAATGGATGTATGAATAATTTAACATTTAGAGGAAGCATCTCTACATTCTAATCTCTCACAATTCTATTATTTTATTTTCCAGAATACATGATATTAAGAAAAAAACAACATGTATATCGCCCTTCAGATAATTGGAAATTATTTTGTAAGATTGATAAGAAAACATACAACTAGTTAGCACTTGAGTATCTTATTAACGATAAACTATACAAAAAGACAACATTATATGAAACTAGAAGAGATGCTATTTTGACATGGCTGTCTATTTCCTCAGCATATCGGCTTCGTGGGTTCTAGCAAATTTTACTGCTTCCTTTTAAACTCTCGATCATCTGCAAACTGGCAATCTTCACAAGCAATACATATCTTCGACTCAATGGTCGTCTGTAAGATTGTCAGTAGATTTAAACCTACTAGGCCTGCTGGTCATACGTATATAGACAAGTTTGAGCGTATAGTGTTTGCATCTGTTAAATCAACACAAATCACAATAATAACAAAGATGAGATCGTCCAATTCAAAACTTAACCCAATAATGGTAATAAGTTACCTTCTAATTTACTCTGAACTGAAGATCACAGGCAAATGATCCTCCCAGAATGCGGCAATTTTCTCAGTCGGACCTAACACTGCGTACGAGAGCCTTGAACAACTAATCACAAAACTATTGTATTTCTATCGCATGTGCTTGACACATCATTTAGGTTTCGTAATTATTTCGGCCACAGTGTTAAATTTGATCTGCTATTGCCTGTAAAAAAGCAGACTATAATGTATTTCATATTTTTTGTACGTTGAGTATTGTGCCATGATTGCTAACGTAAACTAAACCTTTGCCGTTATATTCACATTTTCTTATAATTTTTCAGAATATTGTATATCATGAAATATAAAATGCCAGAACATGGCTATATAAATGCTTCTATATGATCAATAAGATTTTGAAAAAATTGAGAAATACAGAATATCTATTGCATATATTTGCTGGTGTTTTGTAGTTGATATTTTACATCATCAAAGTCAGCAATATGTTACATATTAATAGTAAACATTTTGCTGCGCCCTACCCACGTATTAGAGTATATGCAGACGTATAAAAGTTGTATGGTAAGATAAAGAGGAGAATTATTCTTTAGAACATTTTATGGGAACTAAATATTTAACATTGTCAAACGATGCTGGGTCGATTCAGTTTACACTATTAACATAATAGAGAAAGTTATTTTCATATACAGAGTAAATATCTAAATTTAAGAAAAACCCATTATGCAGTAGCATGTCACGAATATTAAAAATTGTAAAAATAAAATAAAGAATAAAATAAAATTAAAATAATGTAAATAAACAGTAACAGTATCCACTTACCGAACTTAGCTAGAGAATACACCCACAAAGCGATGGAGAAGTAAATGATTTATAAAGTAAAAATATAACAAGTTTGTGAGGCACTAGAATCTCTAGACTGCAGGGAGTAAGTTGGTAGAAATAAATCTACTGAAAGAGTTCATGACAAGTGGAGGTAACGAACTGAAAATTTCACGCTTCAGTGGTTTCAAAGTTCAACTTAATCCCTTATACATACCCGCACTCCCACTTATACACAAACATTCAGAAACTCCCGCACGAACACATACATAAGCATGTTCACGTAAACATGCATATCAAAGTCTTTATACGAATAAGTATGCAGAGCCGTCTATCGATATATCTATATTTATTTTAAATACATGCACCCACATAGTTATACATATATAACTATGTATGTGAACATACGCATACATAGTTTGGGACCAAAATCAACTGAGTATGACAATATAAATATATCAACTACAAGAACACATTTTTGCACGCGTATACAAATTAGCCCATCTTGAGAGTAAGATTATATTTAACAGTCTTACATATTTATAATAAATAACAAGCAATCTTAAGCGCAGAATTTGATCGGGTTATAAATATATGGGATAGTACTAATATTGAAATGATTAGTCGAATATGATAGTAGGATATAATATATAGAAATAAAGATATTCATCACTTAGATTAAGCTTGCTGAATATAAGTATTAGTAGTACTTCCACAGTGGAGGCGTAATGGTCCAGTGGGTAGGGAAGCGGATCGCGGTCGTAGGATCGCGGTTTCGATTGCCCGAATGGACGTTGTGAGCGTTTATTGAGAGAAAACGCCTAAAGCTCGATGAGGCTCCGGCAAGGGGATCTTTTCCTTTTGACCGGCATATAGAAAAAATAACTTTTTGTTACTAAACACTTTGAAATTTCGTATACTGGTAGAATGTGTCATTTAAAACATCATTTACTCTTGGCGTTTTAAGAATAGAGTGGGCGGAAACTACAAGAAGCCTGTAATATACATGAGTGTATCGTTTAGACAACTGGTATTATTTTGTTTAAGTTCATGTAACTTATCATAAGTACGAGGATAGAATAAGTAGCAGGCTTAGAAAAAGTAAATACAAGAGTCACTTTGTTTTACTAATTCCTTCAAAGAGGCCCCAGGATAACAAGAGTCTTATGACTTAAACGAATTAAAAGATTAAAAAAGAAGCACCCATAGGAACCTATTAATGTAGTGAAATTAGTCTTACGCCCATCCGTAAAGTTATTTTTGTGCTTATACCCCACTAGATTTAAAGTGCTTCCATTTAGTACCAATTAATACGTGCATTCCTACAAATGCAAGCAGAGAATGTATGTAGATATTTGTTCTAAGACAAGTGGACAAAAGAATTTGTAACTAAAGTTGCAACATTTACTTACAGTACTCCTTATCATAGGGTTGTTCGGTGCATGGATTCGTTAAAGCTTATATATACAAAGCAAAGTGAACCATGGAGAAGCGTTTATCCACAGCACGGAAGAATTCACCTGTTATGAGGGATGCAATACTTCATCGGAATGGAATAGCCAGTCCCTACGCTTCCGTTATTGCTCGCTCTAGTCAGAGTAGCATAAGGAGCCAGATGATTACCATTAATCTAGAGTAGTGAGATCTACACTTCGTATTATTACTTCTCGCCTGTAGTTCACTTATGGGATTGTGATACATCACCTTATGAATATTCGTGTAACTATCTTTATTACTAAGATTATCGTAATTAAAATTCCATTCTTATTACCATTATTGATATTATTAATATAGTGGACATATCAGATTACTTCGTTTGATTTTGTTTAGCCGCAACTAGTGGCACAATTATATATATATATATATATATATATATATATATATATATATATATATATATATATATATATATATATATATATATATATATATATATATATATATATATATATATATATATATATATATACATATATAGATACATATATAAATATATATACATATATATATATATATATACATATATACATATATAAATACACACACACACACACATACACACACACACACACATATATATATATATATATATATATATATATATATATATATATATATATATATATATATATATATATATATATATATATATATATATATATATATATATATATATATATATATATATATATATATATATATATACACATACAACCACACACACACACGTATATCTAGGCAATTTCTAATTCGGGATCAATTTCAAGAAACTTTCAACCTACCACGTCTCAGAGTTGATGCAAAATGGCATGAAATTAAATTACATATCCATGCGCTTCCTTTCGGAAGATAACTGAGCTGTAGTTAAAAGTAATTTCTAATGGGTTGAGTACGACGAAATCGATCACTCTTCGATATCTATATGTAAACACATTTCAGGTTTTGGACGTGATATCATTTAAAGAGAGGCTAGCAGATACTCTTACGTATATGTATTCTCCATCTATATATATCAACAGCGTTATTCCCCCGAAAAAATGTCACCGATTTAGACCGATACTGCTAGTTACCGATATTGTCGCGCAAGTTGCTATTAGAAGAAATAAAATCTTATACAATTTTAATAGTTCCGAGACTCTACCGTCTGGATAAATTAATTGACCGATTTCGTAAAGATCAATTTCAAAGTTGACTTCAGAAATACATGAGTATAGAGAGTAAAAAATCGATACGACAACCACGATGTGAGTTATAGCCCAGATTGTAACTTCTTAATCATTTTGACGTTAAAGGCAGTAAATTTATGAAAATATCTTGCTGTTTTCTTTCTTACAGCAGAATCCTATTTTGCATCAAATGTCGACGTATCTTGCTTTAACATTCATTGTCTAAAGCATGCGGCGATCTGGCAGAAAACTTAGCACATCTGATAAATTACTTAACGGTGTATCGTCGGTCTTTATGTTGTGCGTTCAAATGCGGTCGAGTCTGAGTTTGCATTTCCATCATTTGATAGTCGATGAAATCGACTTACCTCGTCCCTGAAATTGCTGTTCTTGTGAGAAACTTTGAAACCAATGTTTATTGTCCATCTAGATCTGTATTTAAATTCTATATCAAACCCCGAATTCGATAATGAACAAATCTTTCGTAATGAAATGCATATGGAAGCTTCAGAAAGATTTTCGTTATAAGAGTCTCTGCTCTTCCGTATTAATAACATGGTAAAACAAGATCAGTTAATGAATAGGATGATATAGAGTAGGTAATTTACTTATTCATACAGTACGCTTTGGTTGATTAATGTTAAAGACGAAGGTAAGAAATTAGAGAGTCAAATGGAAAGTTTTCCGTTAAAATCCCAGCAGGTTTTGCTCAAAATAAAGAACTACAAGAGATAAACTGGAAAAAGAAAGCAGATGAAAGAAATTTCCAGCTGAAGAACACGTAAATAGAAATAGGGAAAGGGACGAACATATTCTTGAAAGGAGGCCTACAATTAAGAAGGAGTGTAGTATATCAAATGCCTTGATGGCTTCGAGCGAATTATTGAGAACAAACATTAAGAAAAACAACCATCGCAGGGAAAATAGCGTGGAAAGGAAAAGATTGAATATTCTTAAGAAAATAAAGTTAGTTGGTTGGGAAAAGATTCAAAAGTGAAGAAATAAAAACAATAATGTTAACTTTAGAAAAAGAAAATAGTGTGCAGGATTATTCAAACACTTCTGAGTAAAGGAATGGATTTGATATGTACTTTCATGAGAAATGTGATGGTAATTAGAATAATAATAAAAAATGTCATATAACTAAAGTAAAGGAAATCATTCTGTATTTTATCGAACTTAGGATACATACATACACACACACACACACACACACACACACACACACACACACACATATATATATATATATATATATATATATATATATATATATATATATATATATATATATGTATATATATATATATGTGCATATATATATATATATATATATATATATATATATATATATATATATATATATATATATATATATATATATATATATATATACACTCGTTGCCCTAGTGATGCCAATATCCTGGATGTCCCTGCCACATCGAAAGCCATGCTGATTTACATTTAGGAGTTTGCGGATCTCCAGGAAGCCAGCTATCCTTGAACTTACCACTCTTTCAAACAGTTTAATTATATGGGAGGTGAGTTAGTTTGGGTGATAGTTGACTCCGAGGGATCTGTTTCCCTATTTGAAAACCGGTATATAACCTGAGTCTAAAGAATTTCTCCAGAGGTTGGTCAGAGGGACTGCAAGTTGTTATCTACATTCCTCCAGGAGACTAGTGGGGAATCTATCAGGGCCTACAGCAGAATAATATTTGACCTCATTTATTACTGCTATGATGTCTGAGGCAGTGAAGGTTATGTACGAGATTTTATGTTGAGAATCAACTTTGTTCGCTTCTCTTATGTCAATATCAGTGGGATCACTAAAAACAGAGCAGTATTGTTTCTGCAGTATTTCTGCCATTTCTTTAGCATCGTGTCGGGGAATGTCATTATCATCGATAAATGGCCCAATGGGTGAGACAGCGGTTCTATACTTATTTGCATAAGGCTAGAACACTTTGGGGTCCTGTTTGATGTTTTTGATTACCCACTGTTCCTCTGCAACTCTTTGATTTTCAATGGAGGTTTACATGTCGGTCTGCAGATGAAGTTTTTGGCACTCCAGCCTTTTCATTGTTGTTGAATGTGGATGCTGTATGTAGGAGTATTTTAATTGGTTGATTTTTTATTGAGTCTTTTGATGCACCTGACGAGTGTTTTTGTTTTCTTTCTAGGGAGCCGGTTTCTTTTTGGGTTAGTGGATTTCGTAAGAGCGTGTTATGAGCATGTATAGGTGACGATGTTCTCAAAGTGTGGCGATGCCGTCTCAATGTGAGTGGAACTGAGAGTGAAAGACCAATCGATGAAGGACAGATCCTTTCTGATTGCTTCCCAGTCCGCTTTGTGGAAATTTATGTTGTCAAATGAGTGGCGTGGAGCGGGATTCGCAGGCTTGGTTTTGTTATGCCGGGAATTAAAATTGCAGAGTATCATGTCGTGGTCTGGGACGAGAGTTTTTTCAGTTGAAATACTGTTAACGGAGCTAGACTGTTGGTTAATATTAGATCCAAGATCGTTTTATTCTGTCTTGTTGGTGCGAGCACAAGCTACGTCAGGAAGAATTTATTCATTAGATTAAAGAGTAATTCTGCTGCTGCTTTATCTGTTGCAGAGCATTTGCCTAACTTCAGAGTATTTGTGGGCCAGTTTATTTGAAGGAGGTTAAAATCACCCATGACTAGTATGTTTCCGGAGTTCTATTTTTGGAGGAAGGACTTGATTTTGTTGAGGCACTCTTCAAAGCACTTTAGAGGTGCTTGGGGTGACCTGTAAAGACCAACAATGTTTTATGTTGTTCAGAGGTAGCAATGAGGGTAGTTTTTGTATAGAACTGTGTATATGTGATTTTCTAGTTGGTGGCGGATGTGTGTTCCTTGTTTTTTGCATAAATGATTGCTGATAGCTCTTTGGATCTCCTGGCTTAGGTTGGCCTTCATATTTTCTAGATAAGTTAGTAAAAAAGAGTTGCCTCTTTGATTTGCCACTTGGTCAGATGACACAGTTTATATTTACGATATTTGGTGTTATGGTTTTTTCATAGTTCTGTCTTTGTTATTTGGTTGTAGGAGGTAAAATGTGGTTGTATTTTATTTTTGTTGCTGTCGTAGGTCTCTTCTGTTTCTGTTTATATTTATTTTTCGATCGTTTTGTGCACTTCTGATGGTGGTAGTTGCATTCTGGGTTGAAGCACATTCTTAGTGACACAGAAGTTTGGCACAGTTTAGGATTGAAGAAGGTACATCCATTGACTTTTGTGCATCCATATTTGGGATCAGGGCTATGGACTCTGTATTTAGGACAGTATTTGGGGGTTGAGGTGAGGGCAGTTTTTTCCCGTTATACCATATGGACAGGTGCCCTTAACAAGTCTACGACATAAGGTAGGATGGGAAAAAGCAGAGCGTCCCTTGTTGTTGGTGCCGCTGGGGCCAAATCTAGTTATCTTGAGAATGGTAACGACAGGAGTTTTGACGTGGGCATCATTGAGGTTTTCCTATATTGGCAGGTTCTTTGGTCAGTGGTCTTACTGTAGTAACAGTAGCAGACTGTTGTTGCTGTTGTTGTTGTTGTTGCTGTAGCGACAGTGAAAATTGACTTGCAACAGTAGGTGGAATCAGGTCAGATAGTGGTGCCAGCGAGTCCTGGCTTGCTACGGTAGAATTAGGTCAGACAGCGATATCAATGAGGATGTTGTTTGTTGCTGGTTAACGAGTCGCTGAAGTGACCCCTGACCTGTTGGCATTGGGTCAGTTGGTGCGCTAAGTCCATTGACAGGCATGTCTTCCAGTGTTACCATGTGCGTGTGTAAAGTATGAAACGATCTTGTGATTTCTTTTATTTTGTTTTCGATCTGTAAAAGGATTGTGGAAACTGTGTAAAATGAGGGAGTGTTGCTTTTTATGTGTATGATTTGTGAGAACAAATGCTTGACTCATGCAGGTCTGGTTAACCATCAGATAACTCACAGGAATCAACATCTTGTAAATCGTGATAAGGCTATTGTTCACGGTAGAACATGTGCAACATGTGAAAATGTGTGCTTTTCAGCTGGAGAATTGAGTAGGCATGTCAAAAGAATACTGTAGCACCTGTTCCTTCTGCCAGCTATCACAACTGTGCATTATGCAATAAAATGTGCAAATCTTTGACCGAGCTCAAGAATTATACAACAACCTCACATTGCATCAGCAAAGATATATTTCAATGACTCTTTGTAGCAACGGCTATGCTCTTATATGAACATTACTGTTAATAATTTAAATTAATATCGGTGGGTAGCATGCGTAAAATAAACATAAAGGCAAAATTATCAATTAATAATAAAGGGAACTACACGTAGCACCAGCATGCTAAAGAGAGCGGTCATCCTTCCCATCTCCAGCCTGATTTGATACACACAAACCCGAGTTTCTGGGTATTGATCTGTCATCAGCGTGTGACAGCCATCGGTTGGCGATGTGAAGTGGTTCCCAACGCAAATATATATATATTTTTTTCACGTGTATTTAAAGGAATCTAAATGCTCAATTATCAAAATAATTGATCGGTGGCAATATGAACACAAGAATATGGATAGATAAATATCGATATGTATATATATATGTGGCTGTGTATGCATATTTATGCATACATGCATAAGTATATGTCGGTATCTATGTATGTATATACGTATATATACATACATACACACACACACACATATATACTTTCTTTTATTCTTTTACTTGTTTCAGTCATTTGACTGCGGCCATGATGGAGC
>NC_142935.1:35053003-35068003 GCF_046866305.1 Octopus bimaculoides
TCAAGGCATTAATCTATCACTTGCGATACGAGGTGTGATCAATAGGTATCTGGACTGTTGCTATAGTAACGAAGCTAAAGCATGCAGAGTGAAACTGCTTGGTAAAGATTGACCTTGAACTCAGCTGTTTAGGTTTCAATGTTCTACCTCACTTCCGCTGTTACATCAATGCTTGGAAGTATGGTGTGTATGGTGTGATAGTCGCATTGACCATGATAGAGAACGTTGTCATCCAGATATTTGGTCAGAGGCCTACGCAAAGTTGCAGAAAGTGTATGGAGAAGAGTGTATGAACTGCCCACAAGTGTACAAGGGTTTTAGATGTCTCCCAGATGGCCAATATTGACAAACGCTCAGGGTGACCTGCAACCAGCAGAACTGAGATAAACATCGCAAATGTGCGTGCAGCTATGGGTGGAAATCGTCGAATCACAACCCGTGAATTATCAGAGGATGTGCAGATTTGCTACGATTCAGTTCAATCTATTATCATAGAAGATTTGGGTATGTGACGTGTATCGAGCAAGTTTCTCCGAAGTCTGCTTTTAGCTGACCAAAATTACGCTCGGGGTTCAGCTGCATAAGATCTCCTTGATTGTATTGCGAAAGGTGAGAACGTTTTGAAAACTGAGCAGTTATCGCCAAGGTTTTGGCAAACTTTGATGCAGATTCTCTGCCCAACTTTCGTTGTCATGGTCAATACGACAATCACACACTACACACCTTCATCCAAGCATTGCTATAAACGGCAGAAGTGAGCTAGGACATTAAAAGTTAATGCAGGTGCATGCATAGCAAATTTCAAGGTTAATGTGTGCTGATTTACTCTGCGTACTTTAGCGACGTTACTATGGGAACATTCCGTCTACTTATTGATCAGACCACGTGTATATATATATATATATATATATATATATATATATATATATATATATATATATATATATATATATATATATATATATATATATATATATATATATATATATATATATATACATATATATACACCTTTATATTCTATTTTAAAGGAGTGTAAATATTAAATTTTCAGAATGAACGATAAACGAAATAGGGAAAGAGACGTATAGGAAAATATTATTCGAAGCATTACGGATTATATTTTGAGAATTTTCCTCGTCCATGTGAACGCCCTCATCCAGAGTATTAGATTTATATTTGAGAGGGTTTTTCCGCCAGAGTTCTGAAAATATTACTAAATCAAGATTAGTATTTCCGAGCTTATACCTCACTACTAACAGTACACTGAATTTTTTTCCAGGATTTCTGTTTCTTTCATCTTTAATACCACTATTGCAGAGATTATAGAAGGAAGGACTTTATCAATCATGACTGACAATGTCTTTTAGTTGTTAATGATTTACACGCGATAAACAGGTACTTTTCTTTCTATAGCTATTATATATATATATATATATATATATATATATATATATATATATTTGAATCAATGAAACTATTTATCTTTTGGACTCATTCTCTGTCATTTCTAAAGATCAATAAGGAGAGTTCAGTAAGACGATGAAAAAGATGAAAAAGAAAACCCTGTAATCATAGATTTTTAGATAACGTCATACATACAGATAAAACTAAATAAATATATACATGCGGTAAAACCTAGATAAAATTCGTTTACATACACGGTAAGAATTATTTATATACGTGTATATCTACGTGTGTGTGTGCGTGTCTATATATGCATGCATGCAAACACACACACACACACACACACACACACACACACACACACACACACACACAGTATATATATATATATATATATATATATATATATATATATATATATATATATATATATATATATATATATATATATATGATTTATGTGCGCTACGTGTAATCAATAGCTCTTTCATTATCTGTTTTTACTCCCTCTCTTTGTCTCTGTGTGTTTGTGTGTACGTGTATATATATATATATATATATATATATATATATATATATATATATATATATATATATATATATATATATATATATATATATATATATATATATATACATATATATAAACACACATATATAGATGTAGATATAGATATAAATATATAAATATATGCATAGAGATATATATGCATATATGTTCGTAGTGTGTGTGTCTATGTGTGTTCGCGCGTGTGTGTGTGTGTGTGCGTGCACGTGCGCCACTTGTGTATAATACACTACACACATAAAACACAATTTTATTTCAAAAATAACTCGGGTAATTGTAGAGTGTTCCAATTCACATATTCATTTATTTAGTTGCTATATGAATTATTATGAACAAGAAAGCCGGTATTCATGATCGAATATGCCAGTATAACTGAAAACATATCACGAATGAATATAGTATTCCGAAACGTTTTTCGTCTAATGCTTGTTACTCTTTTCTTCTCCAACGTATTTTATCGGTTATTTCATGTATCATCCTCCGTTGGTTTTTTTTATCAATGTGTTTGATAGTTTTCTTCATCATATATCATACCCAGTATAATCTCTCACAGATTCTTATATTATCTCTTATACAAAACATAAATGTATTTATATCGAGATCAATTTCTCTTATATCATATTGAAGACGATCAACCTTTTATAGGCTCAGTACGTTAATCTGCAATGATTGGTTGTCTTACCTATCATGTGAGTTTCGAACATTGCTTCAGTCCTGTGCTTTGACTGATTGAGTATTGCACAGGATGTGGATCGAAGACCCAATCACATTCTGTGTAATACATTCTCAAGCAACAAATCTGAAAGCACTCTGGAGCCTACTCGCTTCCTATAAATTGATGTAACAAAATCATCTATGAGAAGGGTGAGCAATTTTCAACGGGGCACATGTAGCCAATGACCGTCCGATCTGTATTATCCAAAAGATGGCTGAACCATATAACCACCAGAAATCGTGATGTTTTTTTTATATTTGGTCCACTGTACTGTTTAACGGAGGAATAAAGTCACGCTGTTATATTTGAAGTTCGTTTCTTGTATTTCTTGTATTGTTTCCACGAGTGAACAGGCATCATATATTATGTAATGGTTTGCAAGATTCTGTAGTAAAACCAAAGGAGGCTTTATAGAACGCTGATTAATATTTATTGCCAAATGTATATCAGCAGTTACTTCATTCAAATGTAATTACGGAAAGCATTGAAATAAGCTCATAAAAATTGCAAGGTCAGCAAATCCACAGTAATAACACGATAATATTTTGTAAAGTACGTCGTAGCCTATTATATTTTCTTCGACAGACTTTCGTATTAATCACTTAATATCTTTAGAAGAATATCATTTAAATTGCATTAATTATAGAGGCAATGTTACACATTAAGTTTGATAATGCGCTTAATTCAACGCCTAGTTTACTGTGATTTCTTTAACTTTACGATTCACTCGTGAAAGAGACAAAAACGCGTAGTCTCTTGATATTATTAAGGAGATAATTAAAACAAGACGAGAAATTGTTTGATGGCGAAGAATATAATATAAGAACAGGTTTGAGGCAATAAAATGAAATATAACTATACCTCCGAAAGTCAATGCCGCTCACACCTCAGAAAAACAGTTGTGGTCCTGATACCTAGAATGAACACTGTGACACGTGTGATTTTTAACATACAGGAGATTGAGTGAGAAGCTTTCATTAAGTTTGGCTATTAAGTAAATACGTTGACATATTGAAAGTTGTTACATAATATAACGATGTTAAGTTTATAAACGTGAAATTCCACCGGATCATATTTGTTTCATTTCTTGTTTTTTTTTTTTTTTGGTTTTGTGTTTTTTTACAATAGTTTTACAGATGAAATACCACTACGCATATTGTCCGGCGTGCTAACGATTCTGCCGGTTCGTGGGGTTAAAGCTGAGTATATTTTTTAATTCTTTTACCTTTTTCAGTTATTTGACTCCGGCTATGTTGGAGCACCGCCTAAGAGTGTTTTTTTAGTCGACGAAATCGCCCCGGGACTTATTTGTGTAATCCTAGTATTTATTACACCGTTCTCTTTAGCTGAACCGCAAGGTTACAGGGACGTAAACGGTTGTCAAGTGATGGGGGGGGGGCGTCAAACATAAACACAAAGTCACACACACGCATATATATTGGGCTTCTTTCAGTTTCCGTCTTCCAAATCCACTCAGAAAGACTTGGTCGGCCCGAGGCTCCAGTAGTAGACACTAGCTACGCAGTGGGACTGAACCCATAACGATGAGGTTGGGAATCAAGCTTTTTATCACACATCCATGCCTGTACCTACAGCCTTGACCAAAACTATTAGGTTACACGAATATTTTGGGGTTCACCTATCTCAATGTTAATGAACCTCGTGCACATGATAGAGTATGGTATATTTCACAATATACATTTAATGTCTGGTTGATCCTTCTTTAACATCAATTACCGCTTTTACATTATACTGTACATATGTAATCAATTATGAGTAAGACCAATGTCCAAAATTAACTTATGGTTCCTTGATTATTTCAGAGTTTTATGCTAAAATACCTTGTAGATACAGTTGATAAGCAGCAAAATGCTTAAAACAAGGGAGTTGAGTGAGTGTGATCGAGGTAAACTCGTAGCTCATCATAAAGGTGGAACGTCACACAGGCAATCTGCGCAGATGAAATGTACTCGATGTGCGGCGCAAACCACTCTCAAGCGCATCAGAGAGGCAAAAGATGTGAAGACAATACAAAGAACAGGTATAAAAAAGGCTACATCACCTCGTGATGACAGATCCATAAACTACCAGTCGCTCAGAATCAGGACAAAAGTATTGTCGGCGCTTTGTGCGAATTTCAACGAGGCAAGTACTTCACAAATATCAACCAGAACTTTTGACTACGGTGTCAAAGGCTTTAAAGCCATTGGTTTCTGAAGCGAATGTGGAAAAACGCCTTCAGTGGGCCAAAAACCACTCTAATTGGACCAGTGACAATGGTCGAAAGTCATATGGGCTGATGAAAGTATCTATGAGGTAAGATACTAAATGAATTCAATCAACATATAAACTTATTGTAACAGGCTTGATGCCCAAATTATATTTTGAAAAAGAGTATCCAACATAAAGCTAATATTATTTTTCATGTTTTTACTCGAGTTTCGGTACATCTGGTGCAACTTTCGTGCACTCTCACATCATCTTGAAATAGAAGACCAGTCGAAAAACCACCGAAGCATGACAGATTAGCCCAGAAACAAAAAAGGCCTTTTGATTTCACAAACTATTCGAAATCGGATCATGTGGATGCTCCCTGCCAACCAACCGCCCACACTATTTCTAAAAATAGCAACCATCCTTGCAAAGCACACATACAAGAATGGATATGAAGAAAAAATTTTGGTTATTCCCCTCAATTTTTTATTAAAAATTATGATTTCTGATGAACTTTTGACAAAGCAATACACGGTCTCTCTTGTTAAATACTATCTAGACATTCTTTCGGAATATATGCTTATAAAAAATAATATCTGATGAACCTATAAACAATTATGAACTTATTTTACTTGCCTGTTTTGAACACTTTTATGTAAACTGTTTAAACACAAAATTTCTGTTAACTTTTTTTATCAGTGTCAAAGATTTTATCACTGTATTTTAATACATCTATATTAACTAATTTTTATCACCACAAAATCCGCACAAAGCCTCAGCCTTTACTTTAAAATTTTCTTTTCAAACCGGTCTAGTCAATAAACATTTTTAAAAGACCTCTGCATTTGCAAACCCTCTTTCCTATATGTTCTCACTCGTGCGTTACCTTCCAATATAGCATAATGTTGTTGTTTTTTTTAATCGGGTGTTATTTCTTTTGTTTCCCTTAGCGTTTTGAAATCTCTTTTTCTTTTCTTACATTTTATCTCGTCATCTTTTAGTGAAGGAGGATAAACTTTCTCGACTAGTATGAAGTTAAGTTCATTAAGACGTAGTCTCTAAGTAATCCCATCAGACAATATTGTACATATACTTTTCTCTAAATTCAGTAAGGTAATTATTTTAATGAGTTTCGGGTGGCTTGAGTTAAATAGTATGTATTGCTTCGAATATGTAGTTTTATAAGAGAAGTCGGTTTCAGTTTGATTACTAGCTATTTATTGTTTTTATTTTATTAAAATAACAAGAAACGGAAGTTTCTCTTTGTTCTTTACAATTGTAAATGGAATGTTAGCATTTATGCAATTGGGCAGTGTTTTACATTCGAATTGTTTACGAGTATCCAAAAGGATAAACTAGTCATTCAGATATCTGTTTCGGTTCTCTCTTATATACTGATAAAATGAGTATCTCTATTTTTGTTATGATACATGATACGTAGTCAATTCCAATCACCCCATTACTAGATGTCCAAGAATTAAACCTGCTTTGGATCCCATCACAATTCTACATCTGACCGGTAGTAATCGGTATCAAACAATAAGTAAATTGTTCTGGAGGATAAATCTTCGTGCTTTAATTACAAATTCTTTGTTAATGCCCTCTGATAGTTCTTTTGGATGGTTTTCCAGCCTGAAATTCCTTCTATTGCATACATCGTAGTATCGTACACACTTACAATAAAAGATTGATATTGAAATATGTTTACTTCACCGAATTCATACGAAGATAGACACATTCAGTTTACTTCCCATAAGCATGATCTCAGTGTTATGATTCCTATGAATGACACGAATAATCGATGTATCAAAGATTTATAATATCGACACTCAGCGTTATCTATCCTATGAGTAATATGGAATCGGGTGAATTAACTTCAATGACTAGCAATCAATTATCTTATCAAATCCTGAAATGAAAATTTTGATATAACCTAGAACATATGGAGGTGAAATAAAATACCAGAATTCTTCGCATTATAAAAGCCAATCTAGACGATCGTGCTAATGAATATAACACAATATAAGTGCTGCCGATGGCATTCATTCGAGACGTTGGTTAATATGAAACTTAGTTTTTGATCTAGACATGAGAGATGTTTTGCTGCTAGTATAAATGCATATGATACCCAGTTTCATTATTAAATAACTGTCTAATAGTACTTCTCAACTGGTATTTTAATGGTGACAACTGTGGTAAAAAAGCACAAGCTACACTCTCAAAGAAGTACCAATAACGAACCACAAAGAGATCGGGAAAAATAATTTACTTACATTATTTACATTTGACGGATATTTGTCCTCATCTTGTTTGTTGTTAACACAACTTTTCGACTGATATACCCTCTAGCCTTCATCAAGTGTCTTTGGAAAATTTCGAACCTGGGTTCTCATTCCTAAGGTACTTTTCGATGTTGTTGTTGTTTGTTATTATTATTATTATTATTATTATTATTATTATAACATCGAAAAATACCTTAGAAACGAGAACCCAGGTTAGAAATTTCCCCAATACACCTGATGAAGGCTGGACGGTATATCGGCCGAAACCCTGTGTTAACAACAAACAAGATGAGGACTAATATCCGTCAAATGTAAATAATGTAAATAATGTACATAATTCATCATCTCTTAAATATAGACCAGTAGTTTACTTGTAGAAACTTCACATATTGGTTAAATATTGCTCGAAGTCGTTTGACTAATGTTCCTTCAACAGAGCATCTAGAACAGGATCTACGTTTTATTACCAACACGATCGTCCCTGGTTATAGTGCAAAATTCATGATAAAGTTAACGCTTTACTGATTATTACGTATTTAGAAATTTGCTCTGAGTTGTTTATCGAGTACTTCTGCACAAAGACGCAATCTGTTATCTTAGATTTAAATTCCGACTGATATTTATTTCGAAAATAGAATTATGTATTTCTAAAATGTATTTTCCCTCTGCATATTGAAGAAATATATTTATCATTATAAACAATGTTTCTTTTACGATGGATTTTGCTAAAGTTTGAGTGACAATACTTTAGCCTTCATATCACTAATAACCACTCTTTTTTGGACACATGGGTAAAATTTATATCTGTGAAAAAAAAAAATCTCTAGTAATTTTATATTCATTTCTCTACTTAAAAGAGTATGCATTTATTAATCCTGTAAAACTGTGGCCATTAAATGCTAATATGGTATTTGCATTTACCAAAATCTAAACACCATATAACGTTAAGAATATGAAATATCCTCATGCCTAATTTATTTCCTGACAATTACCGGTGTTCAGAAGAATTTTCCTAAACAGTTTCCGTAAAACCAAATGAATTGCACCACTTAGAATCATAGTAACGCATCTGGTGTAACGCAAGTGATATATAAATATAACAGGCATTTTATTAAACCTTATCGAGGCTGAGAATCAATCATGTCATTTCATTGCATTTGATCTTATGGGTTTGAATATTAATGTCTATGTATATAAGGCACTTACAATGAAACCTACAAAATACTGATGTATGTTAAACTCCTTTTGGAACAAAACACAAGAATTTCTACCAAATTGAAATGGTATAATACTTTATCCGAATAACATGTCACGTTCGACAACAAAAAAAAAAAACTTCGTGATCTATCGCTTTAATCTAGTTTAGCTAGGTAAAGATTCTTATATTGAATTTTTTCTACCTTGTGTAAAAGTAGTCCATATAATAAATATTAAAGCTTTGATGACAACGTAGGTTTTGGAATAATTAAGTATTTAGTGTCATATATAAAGAGGTTAGTGCCAATTCAAAAAAAAATTATGTTACATTTAACAGCTTGAAATTTAATATTTTAGCAATTTTATGATAGTTGATTATAATGAGATACTGACAGAATTGCAATACACTAAATCTTACAATCTATATGATTATAACATAGTGAACTCAATATAATATAAATTATCTGGAGAATTCCACAAAAATCTATCGTATATTTTTGGTTGCAAACACAAATAATAATACGTACATCAAATACGCGTAACTTGTTCAAAGTTTAATAGAAAAAGAATATCGATAACCGAAAATAAATGAGGACGGGAAATGGGTGTAGTCATTTTGAAAATACCTGAAAGAATTATGTTTATCTTATCACTCTAGAGGTAAGAATATATTTGACAGCTAGATACAAACAGCTGCAAAACTATACTTCAATGCACTAAGTTCTTTTTTATTTGTCATTTGAAGAAATTTTATGATGTGAAAGAAATCTATATTGAAATATATTACAGAGATGTGAATGTAGTTTCCTATCTTCTGGCAAAGTTCCTATTTTATATGCATTCAAACATCCGGTGCAGATAATTCTAATGCTGCAGTAATCCATACAAGTTGGATGAATAGAATATGTCACACTTATGCTATACAAAAAAATTATACCGACGGCAGATATATGATATATGGCAAATTTTCTATGATGTACGCATTCATGCATCCGGTTGAGATAAGCAAAACGTTGGAAGAGTACATAGTTTTATTAATCGATTATGTCACCCCCGTTGGCTATAAAGCAATAAGAAAACGATGAAAAATTATATATGATATATACGTGTGCGCCTGAATGATAGCATATACAAGTGTAGAGGAATATATATATATATATATATATATATATATATATATATATATATATACATGTGTGGGCGGAAGCATATGTGAATCGTATTAAAATTAAGCAATAATATAGTTCCATTTTTATCAGGCTTATTCATATTTTCCAATATGTAAGAACATATCAATGTTTCTTGACTTCAATACTATTTAAAGTTGACACTTCTTTTTTTCTTTTTTTTTTTCTTTTTTTTTACCAAGGTCTAATCTAATTTTTCTCACTTTAGTAAATGTAATATTAGAAAGAGTCCGACTTTTGAAATGGGAGCTCATAGATGTACTTGTAGGTATATTGGAAACTCCTACAGCTTAACGGAGCTACTTCTGGTATTTATCTATCTTTCTATCTATCTATCTATCTATACATATTTACATACATACATACATACATACATACATACATACATACACTCATACATACATAGTTCCTTACGTGTTTTGTTATATTATTCAGGTTCTGACACCAATGTTACTGGTGATGAAAGAGAGATCAGAGAGAGGAAATACTATATTGGAGGCTTTGTATGCCTTTTTTGTTCCAGTTTGAGCCATGATTTAAATGATAATCTTCGAGTTACATTGCAACGGTTTACCTTGAAAATATAAATTTTATCTTGCAACAAGTTTAGTGCATGATAATAATGCATGACAAAATTTGATGTTTACATGCGTGATTAAAATTCCTCATATGATATACATATTTTTAGTTAGAAAATATAGACATCAAGCTCCATAAAAATAGAACGTTATTTAAATGTGCATGTCTAGTTAACTTTAAGTGGCATAATGGCATGTTCAACAATGTGGGTGACAATTATATTAAGTACAAAATACAGAGACAGCATATATTGGAACGCTATCATTAGTAAAATTTCTCTTTCAAATATCTTACACGACTTCAAATGCCTTAAGAGAAAAGCAATTCGCGATGATTTCATATTTTCACGATTACATTTGGTGAAGTTTGTTATTTTGAAGTATTTAACTCTTACTTAAGTATTTAACTGTTAGTAAAGGTAATTGAATTACATCCGACTATATATGAACATATATACATATACATACACCCACAAGTTTGCCTTCGAGACGGAAACAACGAAACATGATCTTTCAATTAAATGTATACCTATACTAATGAAAATGATGCACCTTAAACTATTATTTTTCTACTCTAGGCATAAGGCCCGAAATTTTGCGGGAGGGAGCTAGTCGATTAGATTAACCCTAGTACGCAACTGGTACTTAATTTATCGACCCCGAAAGGATGAAAAGCAAATTCGACCTCGGCGGAATTTGAACTCAGAACGTTAAGACAAACGAAATACCGCTAAGCATTTCGCCCTACAGTTTCTGCCTGCTCTCCGCCTTGCACCTTAAACTATTAACAGTGAACAAAAGCTCCTTCATCCGTCCACTTAGTTTAGATCCCCTTTCTTTAGCAAAAAAATGAATGGGGATAATTCAAAAGGACTCGAAGAATGTATATACGTATGAATTCAAAACTTGAGATACCCCCACCACTAATTAACACCTGGCCCTTTTTTGAAGTTGAATTGTATAATATATGGAACCATAAATCTCAGTAAATTTCCCTTCCGTCACAAGCATCACCAGAGGAAACACTGAGGCAGTTCCTTGAGAATGTGAGGGTAGCACCGGAATTTTTTGTACCAGCAGATAAGACCGGTAACTAATACCGGGTTCGTATAGATTCCTATTATAACTTAACTGTGAGAGAATTATGTAGAACTTTTATGAACACACATTCCGCACTTACAAAATTGAAAATTGGCCTACACACAGTGACTAAACTAGGATTAGATGATAGGACCGAGCCATATAACCCACCTTCCACAAAAAATATCTTATTAACGCTAAAGATCACATGTTTAATTTTGAAAGTAAATCAACTGTGTAACTAATATGCTCATGTAAATTTGAAAAGGTAGGGTTAGGAAGAAAATTGTGAGCAGGGTGCTACTTGTTCTCCACTCTAAAATAAAACTTGCATTACGTTCAGATACACTAGAATATAAATAACGTATGATATTCATACAGTTTGATATATCATGCTGTTATCCTTCTATAATTCAATAGTGTTAAATAAGGCCTTGATATTTGGCATGAAAATAAAATCTACTTTATCAAGCTGAGATGCTGCACGTAAAATTTTAATGGTGTATGGAAGAAAATCTCGACCCGTAGTGATATAACGTATACATTTGACATACCAACGGTGCCTAGTAACTCAGTACATGTAACAGATCGCTTCCAAATGGAGTTCTGGCCTCCGAAGTTGAAGCCGAGAAGACGCTCTCTTTAATATAGATGTAGCGCATGGGAAACTAGAAAGACAGGAAAAAACTATATTCTTTAAATAATTTCGGTATCCATAACAGTATAAAAAATTACAGATTAGCTAATTTGCTTGACGTATCATTAGACTGATTTACATATCAAAAAGCAAATGGAGACCTACAGCGTCATCAGAGACTCAAATCATGCAATTTCAGTTATTGATGAAATAGCACCGTGTACCATAGAATATCGAGACTTGCAACGAATGAAAGATTTTCTAATACATATACAAGATTACTACAACGTAACTAGGGCGTGTATTAATTATAAAAAAAAACAGGTATATTTCAAGTGACGGAGTAAAAGTACTTCTTGCAAGCATTTATATAGAAACAAAAAATAATAGGAATTTTGATTACAAGTTTCTCAGACTGGAAA
Organism: Octopus bimaculoides; assembly: GCF_046866305.1. Taxonomy (NCBI): domain Eukaryota; kingdom Metazoa; phylum Mollusca; class Cephalopoda; order Octopoda; family Octopodidae; genus Octopus; species Octopus bimaculoides. The sequence goes on from NC_142935.1 coordinate 35,065,291, forward strand.
GTAAGGATGGAAACCGGGAAATAAATAGGCTTTTTTTGTACAGGCATTTTCTTTAATAGACCTTCGAAACATTCCTTTTCGAGTAGGATACCTTTCCTCAAAATACGATACGTTGTGGGAAATTTTCTAACTAGAACCCTCCCTTCTGGAGTATTTCGCCCGTTGTTGAAATTCTAATCTTATTAGAGACTACAAAGTCCATCACTTCCTTATTCTCCTTTAAAAAGACTGTGTAGTTGAGACGTTCATCCATGAGATGTTGCTCTAATGGTTCCGTCTCTTGTAGTTGATGTTGTTTTCATCTTGGTTATATTTGCTTTTGATTTTGTTGCTCGTCCTGTTGAGTCTCACACTGTTGTTGGGAATGTTGTTTCTATTTCTGTTCTCGTTGAGACGTCTCTTGTTATTGTTCTTGGAGTTGTTGTTGTTGTTTTGGTTTATGTAACATTTGGCATATTGATTTTGTTTCGGGATTGAACTCACCATTTGATACCAACAATTTTGGAGATTTCCTTTAGGGAATTCAATCAAGAGTTTCATCTCCTGCCACCACCACTTCTTCATTCGGAGGATCGCTCGACTTTAGCCCTCTGGTGCTGTTGTCTCGTCCAAGGCCGCTTCTATATTCGTGGAGTCAGAGGCTTGCGTTCGCTTTGTTTCCAATCTTCTACAACGTTGCTTGTTGTAGCGCTTTCCGTTGAGTTCTTTGTGATTACAACAAATTTTATGTGGGAACAACGGTGGAAAGTGAGACACCGCTCCAGACACCTCCACAGTGAGACAAAGCTTTTAAGTGGTCACTGTTGGTATATATATATATAGAAACTGCGTTTTGTACCCTCCATAACCACCCGCATCTGCTCGCACTATTCTCCGAAACAATAAAAAAAAAAGGGTGAGATGTCATATAAGTCTTTCGAAACAACCAAAAGCTGGAACGCCATAGATGTTCCGTTTCTGTCTTGTTGGAGGCTTCATTTCATACATATTATCTCCCCGTGCTCCTCTAGTTTGACCATTAATCTAGCATGGACTTTATGTGAGTTATGTAAAAAGCAAGGATTTGGCCATACTGATAACTGGTATGATCATAAAGGTACTAATTGCTAGAAAGTTAGAAATATAGGATGTGAAGTTTTAAGGTTCAGACTGATAGAGTAATATAGCAGGCCTGATTTAGTAGTAGTAGTAGTAGTAGTAGTAGTAGTAGTAGTAGTAGTAGTAGTAGTAGTAGTAGTAGTAGTAGTAGTAGTATACAAAAGGAATTAGAGTCCCAAATGATGAGGAAGTGAATATGAGAGGTATAAAGAAAAGAGCAAACAACCAAGACCTAGCTATTGAGTTACAGGAGTTATGGAAAATGCAGATAAAATGTATCCTCGTAGTTATAGGTGCATAAGGAAATAATACTAAAGATTTGAACAGACGGATAGAGTGCAGCTCCAGAAACCATATTAAAAGAGAGAACTAAGGTACTTAAAAAGGTCCTTAGCCTCTAATGTTACCTGCAGTCCGATGTTAAGCATTTTTTCCAATAGTCTAAACGTTTGTGCGTACATGAAATAATAATAATCATAGCCCTTCTACGGTAGGCACAAGGCCTGTAATTTGTGGAAGGGGACTAGTCGATTACACTACCCCAGTGTTTCACTGGTACTTAATTTATCGACCCCGAAACGATGAAAGGTGAAGTCAACCTCGGCAGAATTTGAACTGATAACATAGCAACGAGCGAAATACCGCTAATTATTTCGTTCAGCGTGTTATTGATTCTTTTCTACTCTAGGCACAAGGCCCGAAATTTTGGAGGAAGGTGCCACTCTATTAGATCGACTCCAGTAAACAACTGGCACTTAATTAATCGACCCCGAAAGAGTGAAAGGCAGAGACGACCACGGCAGAATTTGAACTCAAAACGTAGCGAAGGGTGAAATACTGCTCAGTATTTCGTCCGGCGTGCTATCGATTCTGCCATATCGCTGCGTTCATAATAATAATAATAATAATAATAATAATAATAATGATAATAATGATAATGATGATGATGATGATGATGATGATGATGATGATGATGATGATAATAATAATACGAGTAGTAGCAACATGCGTAATAATAAGGAAGAAAATTATTAACGCTAACAGCGACTGTACTATCAAAAATGTTAAAAGACATAATTTCAGAAATAGATATACCTACGTACTTCACTCATTCTTTTTACACTCTAGAAAGATTTCCGGATTTTTGTTTGATTATTTCGTTGTGGATCATGCTTCATTTTTGACCTCTTAATCCCTATTCTCAATTCGGTGCATATTTACGAAAAGGCTATGATGTTCATTCAAAATCAGCATTGACAGATGTTGATGTTGTTTGCAAATAGACGCAGCGAAAGAGAAAAATAAATAAGTGAGATATAAAAAGACAAAAACAAAAACGCTACGCCGGGAAATACTTCTAGATAACATAACACGCGCGGGCACACATACATACGCACACGCAGACGTACATATACACACGCACATATCTTCACACGTATATATGTCTATTAGAATCGAATGTAACACATGTCTTCTGTAGTATCCTCTACTATCAATTTTGCTCAGATGATTTCCTTAGACCATTTATGCGTAACATGGGAAAATTATACAGTTCTATATTTAAGAGATGAAGAATTATGTACACTATTTACATTATTTACATTTGACGGATATT
>NC_142935.1:35070503-35095503 GCF_046866305.1 Octopus bimaculoides
GACGTTTACTAAAAGAAATTTGTCGTGTGTATATATATATGTGTGCGTGTGTGTGTGTGTGTGTGTGTGTGTGTGTGTGTGTGTGTGTGTGTGCGTCTGTGTGTGGTAGGGTATGCCTTTGTGTCTGTATCTGTTGCCTACCACCCTATCACCGATTGAGAACCGGTGTTGGTATGTTTACGGCTCCGTGACATAGTGGCTCGCCCCGAAAGACCCGATAAGTAAGTACCAGGCATTTAAAAAATTAGTTCTGGAATCCATTCATCCGACTAAAATGTTACGAGGTGACCCCCCCACCCCGCCGGGGGGAAACTTTGTTTAATGACTGAAGCATGTAAAAGATGAATGAAAAATATACAGCTGTTATTATGGTGTTTAAGAATGTAGTGAATCTTGTCTGGAAACCGCTGATCATTTTCTTGATTAACGTTCTTTTCCTGCCATTATTCGCATGCATAAATAATACAGGCATATAGAATACAACATCCATTCTTTGCTCTGTGACGATGATAATAATCTTGTCGCGTGTCAGAACAAAATATAAACGTTTCATTCATCTGCTTTTGATTGAGTGATAAATAAAAGATAATTGTTTTCCCTCGGGCAGGAGAGTTACGAATGAGAACAAAACAACGGAAATCGAATAACGATGAAAAGAGAAAGTAGAATTAAATTTTCAACGGGTTAAGTGTACGGAGTAAGCGTAATCCCCGTCTATTATTATTATTATTATTATTATTATTATTATTATTATTATTATTATTATTATTATTATTATTATTATTATTATTATTGTTATTATTATTTTGCAAAGATTCAAAGGATGGTTTCCCCTTTTATCTGATTTTATACAATTACATCTTTACATATATTTCTCTTTTATCCTATTCCCAGTTCCGGGTCCTCTGATAAGACATATCTTTTCTACCAGATAAACAAACATGCGAAACTCAGCAGCTCCCTCCCCTCTTCTGCACAACCAAAATATATATTCGGTCTTCGAACATTAGCTTTGAAGGATGTCATACTTGGTGTGATTCACAAGAGCCAGTTACCGAACTAAGTCCAACCAACGTAAATCTTCTGTTGCTTTGTGTGGGAAGTAGCGCTAAGAAATCGACTGTTGTTACGATAGAAAACATTTCACACACTGAGGATTGGAGACTTTGTAACAACATAGAATTGATCACCGTCATGAAAAACAGATACTCATGGATTCTGAGAGAAATAATGAGAGCAAGTGAGAAAGAGGGAGAGAAAAAAGGTATTGCATTTTGGATTCAAGTAATAAACCATCGCCAGGGCTCCTACTGAAGCATGAAATAGAAGTACTGTCTGAACCGGATATCTATTTCGAGTGAAAAACTGGAAATAGATGTCATTATTGCTTAGCAAAAGAAAGACGCTTACACCTACTGGTTAAGAGGTATAGGATTACATTAAACAACCTGTTGTTCCTTCTTGAAGTTAGTGTATTGAGATGGGAGATAGATTTCTTCTGTTTCAGTCATTGAGCATTGTATATCTTCAGTTAGAGAAGAGTGAAATAAGACTAGGAGAACGAATTATACTGATCTCAGAAATTTGATTTGGCCAAGAAGCAGAAAAGCAAAACTCTACGAAAAAGATGCAGCTAACACAATTCTTATAGGTATCTACGAACAAGGAGGCAGTTTACTAAAATTTGCAGATGCTAAAGAAATAAACTAGAAATCACATGTTCAATTAATATATGCGTATTTTAGAGTGTGATATATATATCTGTGAGAGAATGTGCGTGTCTGTTCTATATACTTCAACATTTGGCACAAGGCTATCAAGTTCTGGAAAGACGTTAAGTCGAATTCATCGACCCCAAGACTGAGCTGGTACTTATATTATCGACCATGAAAGGATAAAACGCAAAGTCTACCTCGACAGTATTTGAACTAGGAGCGTAAAGACTTGCGAAAAGTCGCTAAATATTTTGCTCGGAGTGCTAACGATTCTGTCATTTATGTATGTGTATAAATGAGTTTATATTTAGGTAATACATGTTTAATGTTGCAAATGAAAATGGGTTGCCTGGTTTCGTATTTAAGGAGAGACATCTCAATTACTAGAATCACTAAGTTGTTTCAGTGCATATAACAAAATGTTATGTGATAATATATGAAGGAAAACAAAAGAAAGTAGTGGGCAGACCTAATATGTTCGTCACCTGTTGTTTAAAGTATAAAGGTGATGAATATAAAAATCACTGACGCATTCAGTATAGTGACTGCTTTTAATTGCTGAAGTAACAACATACACTGAGATATAAACGTGCTCATGTTATAGATCCTACCATGTCTAATATTCACATGGCTCTTTTGATAGAATCGTTAGCACGCCAGGCAAAATGTTTAGCGGCATCTCGTCCGTCTTCATGTTCTGAATTCAAATTCATTCTAGGATCATTTTGACATTGATTCTTTCGAACCGATAAAATAAGTTTCCGTTGAACACTGTGAACGATTTAAACAGCTTAGCACGTCCCACAAATCTGGTGGCCATGTGCAAAAATTTGAAACCAATATTCACTTGACCCTGGAATATAATGCAGATAAATCTTGAATATCGTAGTTTGTAGATATTTACACCTTAAGATGTACAGCTTCTAGCTATTTGTTTCATGAATATATTTTATGTATTGGTCTAAACATTCTATTTCAATTCTTCTATGTATCACAGTCATGATTTTCTGTTTACATAAGAATCTTAACTTGTACGTGTTTATTAAATCTGATACGTCTCAGATAACAACATTAATCTAGAATATATACTCGTGGTATCGTTAATGAAGAAGATATTATCTTAAAGAACCAAATACAAATCTGGTTTAATTTATAAAAAAAAATATATCCGTTTATCTTCATTAGCGTTGGAAAAGGTTATCATAATATTTATAAAACACTGAAATCAACATTGTACGTCTTCCTGTAACCACTCCTTTAGCGAATCTATAGACTGAATGGTGTAGATAGATTTATGAATGGATATTTGTATATATGAGCAAGTAATAACATTAATACATATGTACATCTGTGTACGCCTGTGAGTGTGCAACTACGGAGAGATAAACATACCAGCTACTTGCAGTATGTATGTGCGTGTATGTACGTGTATTAAGTTTTATACGGTACACGTCTTCAGTGACATTGAAATTTTGTCTTGCTCGCCTTCATTAAGCTCTGCCAAACTTTGGTTGTTTTGATTTCATAAAATCGTTACGAGATTTGCTTTTTGCAGTGTAGGTGTGCCTATATGAATGGCAATTATGGAAAGAGGGGAGGCAGTAATATACGTTTCTCTCTATACGTAAAATGTTTTGACTTATTTCATAAAAATGTACGTTATCTTAGTTCATAATTTTACAATCTATCTTGCAATATGATTAGTTTTCGATATGAGCTCTCTCATAATTAAAAAAAAACCTCTTTAAATGGAAGAATCACAGACATTCGAACAGCTAGTATCAGAAAGCGAAATCAACGGCTAAATACATGCATACATAGATATACACATACATATATACACATACATTTACATACACCCGGAACAGAGACAACTCATGAAGGGAAACATTCTTTATGTTGCATGTCTCGTTTCTCTGTTTGCTTTTTTCGTTGTTCGAAAAAGAGTTTGTTTTCTGTTTTCGTATTTATGTTTTCATTTCTCATTGTGTTTAGCGTTATTTTATTTATTTATTTATTATTATTTTTTTTTTGTGATGTCCTGTACCTTTATGTGCATGTATGTATATATATATATATGTATATATATATATCTGAAGGTATATACATATATGTATAGATACATGCATATATTATTTATATTATTGTATATATATATATATATATATATATATATATATATATATATATATATAAGTATACATATATGTATGGGGACGAGGTTTGCTCCCGTTTATGCGAATTCGGTGATGGGTTACTTGGAACAAAAACTCTACCAGGAAATAGAGGAGATATATAACACCGAATTTAGGAACTTTATAGAAAAAGCAGGGAAGAGATACCTGAACGATTGCTTCATAATATGGACCAAACCTCAAAGCATTGTGGAAGAATTTAACACCCTACTGAACAACCTACACCCATCCATCCAATTTACAAAGGAGATGAACATTAGCAAATTACCATTTCTAGGTATAATGGTAATTAAAAAGAACACCGCCATTACCACATATATATATTACAAACACACAGACACACACCAATACTTGAACTTTAAATCGTGCCATCCACCCCATACAAAACGCAACATACCATACTGCCTAGCCAGGAAAATATGTACTATTGTAGAGGATATAGAGACCAGAAATCAGCGTTTGATGGAACTGAAAGAATTTCTGCTGAAGCAAAAGTACCCATCACGACTCATAGAAAATGGTATTCAGCGGGCTCCGAATATACCCATACAACAACTGAGGACACCGCAAAGAAAAGACAAACAGGAAAAGATCATTCCATTTATAGTGACACAAAATCCATGCCACCAGAACATCTTTAATATCGCCAACGCGAATTTACCGATCCTTGCACAAAGTAAGGAATTGAGAAATATCATTACAGATCAAAATATAACTCTCAGTAAGAGACAACCTAAAAACTTGAAAAAGCTATTAACAAAGGCAAGGTTTGACCTCCGCAACAAAAATCAAACATCCACTGTATTCAATTGCAATGATAGCCGATGCGGTACATGCCGATCAATCCATACCGGCCCATATATGAACACAAAAACAGGGAAAATATTCACCAATGCGAACATGAACTGCAAAAGTAGAAATCTAATCTACTGCATCAAATGCCCTAATTGTGAAGAACTGTACGTTAGCCAGACAGGTAATGCACTATCGGAACGCTCACGAGTACATCGACAACAGATTAAAAACCCAGAAGTCCGCCAAATACCACTGAGTAACCATCTGGGAACATGTGGTCATCAAACTTTTATTATATTTCCATTCCATAAACTTTATAACTGGAATGAAATTGAGAGAACATGCAAAGAAAAGGACATTATTAAGAAATTCAAACCCAGTCTTAACAAACAATGATTAAATTTATCTTACTTGGGGTTTAAAAATCTTATCCCTATAACTAAAACACAAAAAATCTCTCAAATATCATCATTTCTAAAAATAGATTTGGCATCATTTCTAAGAACAGCCAAACACCTACTGGGGTTTAAAAATCTTATCCCTACAACCCAAACACAAAACACAAAACAATTTCTAAAATATCATCATTTCTAAAAATAGCCAAACACATACTGCTGCTGTCCAAAGGAATTGGTATAAAAGACAGAAAACCAACCAACCTATTACAGTCTGTTAAAGTCTGTCATACCGGCCATGTTGAAATACCACAAGGTATAGAAAATATGAAATACCACAAGGTATAGAAAATATTAAATACCACAAAGTATAGAAAATACATATTCGCCTTTATATATTTATATATTTAATCCTTTATATTGAACACTCAATATTTCATCTATTCAATAAGACATGTTCCATATATTCAATAAGACATTCAACACTTTATTTCATAGTACCATCCATTTTTATTTTATATTATATATTGTATATTATATTATATATTGTATATTATATTATATATTGTATATTCCACATTCTATATCCCACATTGGTTTTGCAGGAATATAAATAAAACATAAAAAACAGACAGTGTTGGAACTCTTTTAAACAAAATAATATATTCCTCTAAACACAATCATACAAACACCCCTTTTTTGTATTTAATTTTACTCGCATATATATATATATATATATATATATATATATATATATATATATATATATATATATATATATATATATATATATATATATATATATATATATATATACATATATATATATGTATATATATATATATATATATATGTATATATACATATATATGTATATATATATATATATATATATATATATATATATATATATATATATATATATATATACATATATATGTATATATATATATATATATACATATATATATATATATATATATATATATATATATATATATATAAAGTGTAGTATATTGCCACTTAAGTGTGGCTGACCCCTAGGGGTGGATGTTACTGTTGCTTTTAGCCCCAGGAGGACATCTCCTCCAGCTGGCTTATCGACACACGACTGTGTCCTGTTTGCCAAGGGAGTCAGCCACACTTAAGTGGCAATATACTACACTTTATCGTGCAGTTACTGTTAATACTTCATTTAGAGAATTAACATTGCTTGTTTTCACCTTTTCAATATCAGTGAAGAACTTCACTGGAAAAGAAGATATAAGGTTTGCCAGGTTTTTGTCTCTCTCACCAAGGTCATCAGCTGTCGAACGCCGACGAAGGGAAATAACCCTGAAATCCGGATACGTTCGTGCTGCTGGTCGAGGTGAGAGGGATAACTCCCTTGGCAAACAGGACACAGTCGTGTGTCGATAAGCCAGCTGGAGGAGATGTCCTCCTGGGGCTAAAAGCAACAGTAACATCCACCCCTAGGGGTCAGCCACACTTAAGTGGCAATATACTACACTTTATCGTGCAGTTACTGTTAATACTTCATTTAGAGAATTAACATTGCTTATATATATATATATATATATATATATATATATATATATATATATATATATATATATATATATATATATATATATATATATATATATATATATATATATATATATATATATATATATATATATAATAAAGTAAAGTTGTGGAATACCGTACGAGTGGAAATATATATGAAAGAAGGTTTGAAAATGCACTTATTTTAAAGATATTTATTTACTTAACCGGTTTCACTTTTTTAGAAAAAGATTATCAAAAGTCTTTGAGAATAATAGAAAATGTTAAAAAACAGTTTGAGTATTAAAAAACAGTTTGAGTATTAAAATGCATATATACATTCTTTGATGATAATAAGAGGAATATATTTAAAGTATAAAGCTTTGTATGAGCTTTGTGGTGTTACATACTGATTATCACAAATTCCCTGATAATAAGACGAAAATGTTAAAAACAGTGTAAGTATGAAAATACGTATATGGAAAAATACATATACATATTCTTTGATAATAATAGAAAATGTTAGAAACAGTTTAAGTATCAAAATACATATATACAGTCTTTGATAATAATAATAAGAATATGTTTGAAACAGTTTACAACGTTGTTATAACAAAAAGGATTTGGTAAAATATGTAAATATATACCCAGGAAATATGTTTAAGAGTTCGCAAAAAGTTGAGGAGGAACTGACCTAGCTTTTTTTCTCTTGTGTGTATTGAGGGAATGTTTGCTGTCTTAAGAGACACATATATGAACATATACATGTATATATTTATCATACGTACACAAACATACATGCATACATATGAACATATGCATGTATACATTTATCATATATATATAGATAGACAAATACATGTATATATATATTGTTGTACGTATGTAAGTATGTATGTATGAATGTATCTGAATTCTTGGAGTTACAATCAGTCTTGCTGCTTAATTTAATTTCATAGTAAACAAGATCAACTATATATTCACCGAACGAACATTTTCAAACTACAACTAATATAGGTAAAAATCGTTTTGTTAACTAACCAATTATAAAGTCCTATTTACATTCGATGCTATTTGAGATAATTGGGAAATATATATATATAGAAGTATTTATTTGTCTCATTATGTTGCTATTCATTTTAACGATTTTAATATTGATTTGTTTCTTATGTCTTCTTTTACAAGCGTGTATAAATAATCAATATCGTTTCTCGTATTAATATATTCTTCAAATTATATTTGTTATCCTACGTAAATTCATTCATATATATACATAAACAAATTTCTCTTTTTATATCTTTCTCTCTCTCCCTCTCTCCCTCTCTCCCTCTCTCCCTCTCTCTCTCTGTATGTATATATATATTCATTGAGAGATATATAGATAGATGATGCAAATAACATACAGACTTATATATCGTATAGATATATATATATATATATATATATATATATATATATATATATATATATATATAATATAAATGCACACACTCACACACACATACACACACACCCATAATATGTATATATATATATATATATATATATATATATATATATATATATATATATATATATATATATATATATATATATATATAAGGAAAATAAGACAAGGTAGAAAATGCTAAAATAATTTTATCATGAAGTACATTTTCGTACCGGTTTCCTTCGTTTAGACTTTTTCAACTAAGAGTTAAAATAAGAAAAACAATTCAATCGGAGAAAAACATTAGGTAAAATGTTTTGTAGATATTTCCATAGTCTTCACATAGTCTGTCTGTCCGTCGCTATTTCTATTCCTTTGTGAATGCCTTGTAGGCGGGTAATAGTAAATCCGAAGGAATAGTTTGGGTACAGTGAATAGATGGGTTAAGCCAATTCGTAGATAAAATCCTCTTCCCATTTATTTCTTGCCTCTCTAATAACTCATTTTCTTGCCATTGTTTCGCTAACGATATGTGTTCTGTATTTGAGTGTGACTGTATGTGTTTACGTGTACTTGCGAGTTTGGGTGTGTTGTGTGCATAACAACAACTGCAACAACAACCACAACAACAACAATAATAATAATAATAATAATAATAATAATAATAATAATAATAATAATAATAATAATAATAATAATAATTATCATTATTATTATTATTATTATTATTATTATTATTATTATTATTATTTCTACTGTAGGCACAAGGCCTGAAATTTGGGGTTAGGGTTAGAGCCCGGTGTGTAACTGGTACTTATTTAATCGACTCTGAAAGGGTGAAAGGAAAAGTCAACATCAGCGGAATGTAAGCTTAGAACGTGATGACGGACGAAATGCTAATAAGCATTTTGCTCGATGTGTTAACAACTCTGCCAATTCTTTCTCATTAAAGCATAAGGCCTGAAATTTTGCCGGGAGGTGGTAAGTCGTTTACATCGACCCCAGCGTTTCATTGGTAGTTAATTTATCGACCTCGAAAGAGGAAAGTTAGAGTTGACCTCGGTGGAATTTGAACTCAGAATGTGAAGACCGACGAAAATCTCACTAAGCATTTCGTACGGCGTGTTAATGTTCGGTGCCTTAAATAATAATAATAATAATAATAATAATAATAATAATAATAATAATAATAATAATAATAATAATACTAATAATAATAATAATGAAGGAAATTGGAATAGAGTGCCAAGTAGCACTGTTACAAAAGGTTGCCTCCTTGGCAATGCCAGAATAATCAAGAAAGTATTAGATAGCTGAAACGAACGAATAGCATGGCACCTTAGGCTACAGGTAGTCAGCTCGCTACGCATGCAAGATACCAGGAATTCCAACAAAGCCTGTGATAAAGAGGAATAATAATAATAATAATAATAATAATAATAATAATAATAATAATAATAATAATAATAATAATAATAAAATGTTAGTAATACTATTTAATAGTATTATGAAAGACCCAGAAAAAACTCCCCATTGAATGGCAAATGGTATTACTTACCTCCTCCCGAAAAATAACGAAACCAAAGATCCAAAAAACTACCGGCCTATAACATGTTTGTCTACTACCTATAAGATTTTGACATCTATTCTAATGGAGAAAACATATACGTTTATGGAAGAGAATAACCTCTTTCCCACTGAACAAAAAGGATGCAGACAAGGCTCACGCGGATGCAAAGATCAGCTCTTAATTAATCGCAAGATCCTTGAGAACTGCCATAACAAGCGCAGAAATCTCAGCTCTTCATGGATTGATTATAAAAAAGCCTTTGACAGCATACCACATTCGTGGATTCTGAAATCGCTGGACATTTTCAAAATTTCTCCTGTGATTTCAGATTTTTTAAAGTATAATATGTCACTATGGAACACGAAGCTGCAATTATATCATTCTAATGGTGTATTGCACTCAAACAATATTACCATAAACTGTGGCATTTTCCAAGGTGACTCGCTTTCACCACTAATTTTCTGCATAGCACTGATACCACTCTCAAGTGAACTGAATAGAACAGGGTATGGCTACAAAACTGACAACAGGAAAATAAGCCATCTATTTTATATGGATGGTTTAAAGCTATATGGCAAAGATGATGAAAAGCTTCAAGGACTATTACATACTGTGAAAGGATTCAGTGATGATATCGGGATGGTGTTTGGCCTTGAAAAGTGTGCCAAAGTCACTTTTAAGAAAGGGAAACTGATAAAGTCAAGTTCAATAGAATTAGATGTCGGAACAGTAATAAAAGAACTTGAGCAGGAACAAACCTATACATACCTAGGAATAAATGAAGGCTCTGGCATCCAGCATGCAAGCATGAAAGAGAAGGTTAGGAAGGAATGTTATAGAAGAGTTCGAGCAGTTCTGAAGTCTGAGCTGAATGCATATAATAAGGTGTTAGCCATAAATTCCTTAGCAGTCCCAGTTGTTCTTTATAGCTTCAATGCGCTTAACTGGAATACCAGTGAAATATTCACAATTGATAGAAAAATCCGCAAGCTACTCACTTGTAATAAGATGCACCATCCAAAGGCAAACGTGGATCGTCTTTACCTTCCCAGAGTTCAGGGAGTTTGAGGCTTGATCCAGCTTGAACTTACATACAAAACTACCACAATCGGACTGGCCAAATACCTTGAAACAACCAACGATTGGATGCTCAAACTTGTTGAAAAACATGAAAGACCGAATAAACTTCACTCTATTCTGAAAGAGAGCAAAAAATTCGCTACCGAACTCTTAGATATCCACCAGCTTGATCAGGTTGAAGGAAATGCGCCAACTGCTGCTGCAAAGAAAATAAAATTAATTGCAAAGACAAAAGCACATGAAAAATTAGCTAGCAGATGGGAACAGAAACCTTTGCATGGCAAGTATTTGGTTCGTAGCAAACAAGCTGATGTCGACCAGAAACGCACGCATCATTGGTTACGAAGTTCAGGGCTAAAAGCAGAGAGTGAAGGTTTCATATTGGCTGCTCAAGACCAAAGCTTATTAACCCGGAACTACCAAGCCAATGTGATAAAAAATGGAGCTGACCCAAAATGCCGATTTTGTAACGATGCGATTGAAACTATAGACCACCTTATCTCAGGGTGTAGAGTCTTAGCACCTGTAGAATATAAAGCAAGACATGACAGAGTTGGCCAGTATTTACACTGGACAATATGTCAGCATTATAAAATCAAAACCGCTGACAAATGGTATAAACACCATCCTGAAGCTGTGACTGAAGGAGAAAATGTATCGATTCTCTGGGACTTCCCCGTACATACTGACAAGGCTATAAAAGCTAATAAACCGGATATCATCATAAAAGATCAGACAAAGAAGACGTGTTTATTAATTGACATGAGTATTCCCTCCAATAATAATATAGCGGCGAAAGAATTTGACAAGATCAGTAAATATAATGACTTGCTAATAGAAATTGAAAAAATGTGGCACCTCAAGGCGACTACCATACCAGTTATTGTAGGATCTCTAGGAATGATAAAAAAAAAAGGTACTGAAACCTATTTGAAAATGATACCAGGCTTACCATCCCTACAGGAAGTGCAAAAAATCGTGCTAACTGGAACGACTCATGTACTGAGAAGAGCATTATCGCTGTGAAAACAACATCCATTCATGATTTTTTTTTTTTAAATACATGGTTTACCTGTGAATTTGCGCGTGTAAACTGGGATTGCATACAACGAGTTTCTCTGCCCTAGGTGTACGGAAAACACTCGGCGAGAAATGGAAGAAAATTTGAAGAAAGAAGGAAAAAACAACATAATAATAATAACAATAAAAGTAATAGTAATAATCCTTTCAACTACTGGTACAAGGCCTAATATTTGGGGTCGAGGACTAGTAAATTACATAGACCCCCAGTGTTTCACTGGTACTTAATTTTTCGACCCCGAAAGGATGAAAGGCGTGTTCTGCAGAATTTGAAGTCACAACGTAGCAGCAGACGAAATACTGCCCAGTAATTTGCTCGTTGAGCTAAGGATTCGGTCATAATAATAATAATAATAATAATACTAATAATAATAATAATAATAATAATAATAACAATGTTTTTTTACTGTTCTGCTCTGTTTTATTAAAGCAAATAGCATCGGTGTGAAACAGAATGTAGCAGACTAAAAAATAAAATTTAAAAAATTATAAAGTTCGTTTTGCAGCCAAAATTTAGGGTTATTGAAAATATTTAAAAATTGTCAGCGCATACGAGACTCAAATGATCAAATATGGTGAAGCTGATGATTATGAGGACGACGACGATAACGATGATGACGATGACTACGACGACGTCGACGATGATGATGATGATGATGATGGTAAGGGAAGTGATGATATTAGTATTATTTTGTTGACGGTGATGGTCTTGCGGAGGTTTTGGTCGTAGTCTTTGTGATGGAGGTGGTCATGGTGTAGACGGAGTAATATGGTGATGGTAGAGTGAAAGTGATAATGTTTTATTGTTGTAGTTGCTGCTGCTGTTGTTGTTTTTAATGCATCTAGCGATAATCATGTAAAAGTCCGTTGACGGTGATGTTTCAGATATGGTAATTGTGAATATAGTGACGACGCATCACGATGATGGCAATGATGATTAGGAAAATAAGAACTGTAATGGTGATTGTGATATCGAGGAAATGGTTATTAAAGGACGCCGATGCTCTTCTTAATGACCATGATCAGAAAGAAATGATGTGTGGATATAACTTTTAGAGAAAAAAAACAAAAAACAAAAAAAAGCAGGATGCTGACGATTCTGGTTGTAATGGCTAACAGATATAATGTTTTAAGATATTTCTGTTCAGGACATAATTGGCGGTCTCTAATAGAAGAGTATCATGGCAAAAAAACAAACAAAAAAACAAATTTGAGATAAAATCATTACCAACAACGAAACATTTATACTGATGATGATGGTGATGATGGTGACGGTAGTGGTGTTGTAGCGGGGTCCGCGGTGAATACGATGAGGATGAATGTGTTGGTGGTGTTAATGAAGATGTTTATGATGATGACGGCCAACGCGATGGTGTCGATGATGAAGAGGCTTATAGTGATGATGTTGATGACGACGATGATGGTGATGATGTTGATAAGAGAGAGGAAGAAAAACATCATTATTTTGATGCAGCTATTAATGTTTAAGATGATAACAGTGATCTTTTGTCGCATTAGTCGAATCCTGATATCACCTCGGACACAAGAGAAAGTGTTCATGATTTTGATTTCATTTACTCCTCCTAAACATAACGATCATTTTCCGTATTATTATGACTATTGTGGGATTTCTTTGCATAATATGGTTATAATGTACAAGTTTCTTCTTGAAGTTAACTGCCAGATGGAAAGTAATTTTCTAGGAATATGTGATTTTCAAAAGAGATTAGATTTTTGGACTTTAGCCTTCTATGTCATTAACTTCAACTATTCTAAGTGGTTGGATAGTCTTTTTTTTATGAGTTAAGGATGAACACAATTACCCGATGATAATTGTTACTAGCTTCACTATTAAAACAATTTATCGCGCCATTCTTCATGCCTTCAGGATTTTTCTACTTCGTCATCGGCAATGTTTTTGAATGAAATAATTACGTCACCCACCACTGATGGCATTCAGTTTTATTATTACATGTGTAATGATGCTTGGTCTGCGATATATCTTTATTCTGTCAATCTATATTTCAAAAGCACATAATATTTTATTTACCCTGCTCATTTACAGTCCTAACTAATACGCGTTTTAGTTTATGCAAAGTAACCGACGTAAATTATGTGAAATATTATTTTGAAAATTCTTGAGTTTTTCTGTACAAAACATTTGTAGCTTGCTAGAATATGTACAATATTTTCCATTGGCTGATTACAAAAGCAATACTAGATTTTGATGTAGTGAAATACATATCTTTTCCACTAATATAGTTTTAGAGCTTGATCTTCGGCAGCCAGTAACAAATTTTTATATACTGTCTTTCGGCTTCCACTCTAAAGCGACTAAGAACATGAATCACCGTTTTCACTGCCTTACTCTGTCTGGAATTTTCCTCGTAACTGCATTTTTTGTTGCACTTCTTTTCACAAATTATTCTGATTTGTATCATTTCCTTTTTCCAAGCTCTAAAGAAATAAGTCGAAGATCTCTGAACATCTTTTCTCCGCTCATTTTTTCTCCACTCAATTAACAAACCCTGATAAGTCCTCTCGGTCCGATTTTCCGTTTTCTCTGTATCTGGGTGATATTTACATTTGGAAGAAGTGTTCCATATCTAGTTAGGCTTTTCTCTTTCATCTGCCTATTGTCTCTATTTCAATTGCTGTCCAGTCCCATATACCCGCACTATAACGCACGGCATCAAGTGTCCATGCGTTGCTCGTATTCCTCAGATTCTATGAATTAAATTTAGACTTCAATACAAACATTAATCTCTTTGAAATCATTGTTTTCATTGTTCCCCGTATTTCTGTATGCACATCATCGACTTCCTCTATTGCTAGATATTGTATCCATTGTCATTGGATCTTAAATCTTTTCTCCCATTAAGCTTACTCCCTCAAAAGGTGCTTCCTTCTCTGACTGTCTGTCTCTATCTTTGTATGTCTGTCTGTTTCCCTCTCCCTCTTTCTCTCCCTCATCTCGATCTCTCTCTCTCTCTCTGCATGCTCAAAGTTGCATGTTTCAATACACGAAACTACATTTGATAATGCAACCAAAATTTAATGGATTAACCGGTAAATGTATCTCCATTTCAGAGTTTGCAAATATGTTTAAAAACTTCAAACTATTTCTAGCTTTTAGGCGATTTGGACATTTCTAACATTGGCATGTTTGTGATGACAAAAGACAAGGGAACGAAACAATGACTCTTTAATACACACACACATACACATGTATATATCAAAGCCTACGCACCCCAGTTATTTCAGGTTCATTATGAAGTTCTTTTACCATTGTGTCATACTAATACTGAGTATTTCACAGGACAAAATGTTTATCATTTCATCCGTCTCTTTCCGTTCTGAGTTCAAATAATACAGTTATCGATAATGCCTATGAACATTTCAGGGTATATAAAATAAGTACCAGTCACACATTGAGGTCAGTGTGATCGACTAACCCTTCATCCAAATTTCAAACTTTTGCTGCTGTTATTGTTGTTATAAAATCGTGCAGTTGACGGGATCGTTAAAGCATGGGAAAAAAGTGCTTGAAGACGCCTGCTGCGGCACTTTAAATTCAGAGTTGAAATCTTGCACAGTTCAATTTTGTCTTTGCCCTTCCGACGTCCGTAAAGTAGTAGTCAAGTGTTCTAATGTCGATGGTATCGACTTGACGCCTCACTTCAACATTGCAAGCATTGTGTCAATATCAGAACCTGGCACCATCATTTACAGCACCATAATCATCATCATCATCATCATGGTAATCGTCATCTTTTTCTTTATCAGACAATATATGCATTGATATTATTGACGATGCAATACTTCGAACGCCTTTTAATCATCAGCCTCAGAACATGGTAGCTAAAAGGTACGATCTGTCTTTGGCCTTCAAATCATTCATATGAATTTGGGCTCCTCAAGTAAAATTGAAAATTAATTGCTTCAACGTTTCTAATATATAGGAAGCCACATAAATATTACCAGCATAAGCGAAATTACACGAAATTAGTCTCCAAATAAATGAGATAAATATTAAGTTTCTTAAGGGTATTACAGTAAGTGCTGTACAGGAGCTAGCAAGTAATATGACGTATGACAATAAACGATTACAAACAGATTTTTTAACATTATTAGATGACTTTATAATGCTATTGCTTTTCAAGATTTCCATTCAGGAATGGGTTTCGAACAGTTTACGTATTTACACCAGTCACGTTTCTGATCCATTGAAGAAAGTTTTACATGTGTGTGTGTGCAAAATTTTGAAAGAGTGCATATTGCTTGTAATTTCTTTAACATGACCATAATGTATGAAACATATATGTGGCCATTTCATCCGATTAAATTAGACATGCTGTTGAAAACTTTCATTAGCTGTTTAGTAAACTGCTTTCTAATGTGTATAACGCGTTTATTTCTCTTTCAATTATTGCCACAGTAATTTGTGGTCTCGCATTTCGGCATTCCATTTCAAGAATATTTATAGTCAACAGGTAAATTTATCTCCAACATAAACAAGTTTATTTGTATTATTACTTTGGACTAAATGATTCTGACAAAAATAATACTTATCAAAATAATGAAATATTAAAAATATGTATATTAGTGATGTCAAGAATTTGTGCTAATATTAGAAGTAATTTGAAGATAATGTAAGGCTACTGGAAATACAAAATGCTTATGAAATAAGTACGAGTTGAGTACTGGGATCGATGTAATCGTCTTTAAGCCTTCCATGAAATGGGTAGTCTTGTGGCAATATTTGAAACTAATATTACTATTCTATGCATCTGATAGACACTAAAAGAATGAAAGGCAATTCGGAAGCGGCGTAATACACGAAGGAGTAATATTAAAAGTTAGCTTGTCACAGTTAATAACTCTTTTCAACAATCGAAATTGCGATTTAGCTTTTCCTTTTTTTTTTTTACATAATCTTAAAATGGCTGTACTGAATTACTTAGAACTATATGGAATTAGTTGCTTCGTGAGATTTCTTGTGAATCAAAGTTTTGAAACTAGTAAGTCAACATTATGTCAATTGAGGTGTATTTATAGCATGTTTCTGAGAATTCATGAAGAATCATTTCATACAGTGATATTAGAATCTATATTAATATTTCTTCGGGAAGGCGGACAGATTGCTGAACGGTTAGCACGCTGGACTGAAGGATTAATAGCATTTATTCCGGCTTTGAGAATTCTGAGTTCCATTGCCACTGAGATCGTATGTGATGGAAGTTTAACTTCGTTATAGGCTAGTGCTGAAGAGAATATATTTCAAGTAAGATCCCAAATAACACATTGTTATAATGTGTCATGCATAACAGGTTTCAATAAGTCTGTTAGTTTCTTCTCATTCTCTGTCTTTGTTCTCAAATCAATGTGATCCAGCTTGTCTACTGCTTATCGTTTGATGAGAAATATGGGATAAGCCGATAGTTTCTAAAGAGAGCAATCAATTGATCTGACCGCTTCAAGGTGACCGATTCAATGTTAAATCAATCTTGTCCTATTACATAGAGCAACATGCTATCGTGTGTGCTTTTGACAAGTGAACCCTGCGACAGCGTTTAGTAAGTATATGCTTATGCTAAGCATAGCTCAGAATGCCGGATCCAGAATACGAGCGACTTATCCCTTACGATCGTGTTTCGCTACTCTAACAACCTTGCTAACATCATATGACATTTGTTTCATGCTTAATCAATGATCCCAATTGTGTAAAATAGTTCAGTATCATTAGCGCATTAAGTATAGCATAAACATAAAATTATTACTGCTACATGAGGTAATGTCTACTAATTTTCGGCCGTAAACATTTCCCTACGATACGAAGCAATAAATTACATTACAATACCTGCTCTCGCTCCTTTGAATCTGACATAAAACCTCAGCCGAAAGGGATAATATAATTATAAACTATACAAAAGTCTTTTTTTTTTTTTACCTTTCACACAAATTGATTTAGGAACCACCACATATACAAACAGAAACAAATATTTTGCCCACATTCCCTTTCAGCATAGAAGGCAGCATGTCATTCCATGTTAATGAAACTGAATTTTTTTTTTTTTTTAGGAGATATAATTATAACGATTTTTTTTTATTACAAAGTGAAATAAATGACAGAAGATACTTTTGAAATATGATCTGTATCATATCTGATTTCTCATCGTTCGTTTATTTTTATCAACATATTCTTCATTTCATTGAATTATTGGACACAAATGTTCATATTGATGTTTAAGGTGGAGCAAATAAAATACTGGTTACTCTGCCTTTGACCGCTCTAATACCATACTATGTTCTGGCGCGGAACTCAACAATAATACTCAGATATTGATCCGACTATATAGACTATAATCTCCATTATTAATCCAATGGGATACTCTGTGATCTTCGTTATTGATTTGACACGACTTCACTGTTTGGTTATATTTGCTATTGATCGGGACAGGACACCTCTCTAATATTTGAAGTTAGATCTAATGGGATACTGTGATCTTTACTATTGATGCAATTATTCTACCCTTCGATCTCTTTATCGATCTAAAAGAACACTCTATGATCAGTGTTATTGATCTTGGTTAAACCTGTGTTGTCTGTTCTTCCGAGAAAAAAAATAAAATAAACCCAGATATTTAGGCAATTAAAAACGTTTATCGTTTTCTAATTAAGCTTGGCAAAGGAAACCGATTATTATTAGTAGGGGATTGATTGTGTGGGACACGATTACATGAAGGAAAACTGCGAAAGAGAATTTCAAACGCTTAGAGCTATGCCGATTTAAGGAATATGCATAAATATTTGAAATATGTCTGCGTTTGTGTGTGTCTGAAAATGCAGTCACACACACACACGCATACACGCACGCACACACAAATTATGCATGTGCATCTGCATATATGTAAGTTTGCATATATATTTTTCGAGTGGTTTTTGAGAAGAAATTGTATCGCGTACATTGAATCGATTACAAAGGCGTAACTATTTAAATTTAATACAGCAGAAATTTTACTTTATTGTTACTTTTAAATTTTCGACCTCAGTTTTGTCCGTTTTATGAATTACGATGAAACGGAGAAGTAAAAAGAACAAAATGTAATGAAATGAGACACAACATTTCAGCGGTTTGCTTCTAAATCACGAGGGTAAGATGAAGCATTTCGAATTAAAATGAAATATCAATATTTTCCGCTAATCTGCCCATGCATCGTTCGACTCTCTAGACTGCTGATGCATCACAGGATCAAGAAGCTACTCCAGGTGAATTTTAGTGGGAAGTTGAGAGGGAGGGCTATGGCACAAAATATACTGTTCTCAAAGGATCACTGTCAAATGTGAGTCTTCAAGTAATTATTATCTGATTTAAGCATAAAGCCTTTGACATTAATACTTGACCGGTACTTTAATTTATTGAATCCGAAAGAATGAAAGGCGAATGTTAACCAAAGTAGGATTCGAAGTGTCGGAAGAAATACAACGACACGTTTCTCGATGCTGTAACAATTCTACCAATTCGCCACCGTTAGTCTTCTAATCATTATTTGCGAATTATTTTTAATTAACAACAATCCGCAATACTCATGCATACAACGTTACCGGAAATTTCGACTAGATGTACCACGATATTAAAGTAAATATTCAGTTTATTCCGTATCAATATTTTGATTAAAATGAAAGAATTCAAATTTCTAAACCTGCTTCATGACGCTTGCTGACGTTTGTCTTCCCTCTTTTAAAGTCCTGTATTAATATTCGTTTATCTTTGAATATTTTAACTGGATATAACTCAGAGAGTATAAAAACAATATCTTAGAATATTAAGCCAAACTGTCGTAACCATCCTACCCTGCCTGAATCTGTTGCTTCATTTGTTATATTGCAGCATATTATAAAATTATAAAATATTAATTTTTCCTAGATAATAAAGTATTCTGAGATCCTGATTTTAGCACAAGTTTCGTTGTTGGAGGTTCAGTATTCAGTACTCGAAACATTTCGATTTGATATATGTCGTCTTATTACAGTTTACTATGACATTCTCGTTGTAATCACATTCTTTTTCATATTCTTTGACGCCCCATTGCTTCAATATTGTAGTACAATGAAATGTTCATTATCAGGTGTCTTTCGTTTGGTCAATAATAATTATCTGTTTTGTTACTGTTTAATATACTAGTTACTTGGAAGATAATACGTACTGTTAGCAGAGAATTTGCATTTTGTATATTTATTTATTTCAAGTTAGCGATCTCTAACCCACAGTCTTCAGGTATCTAGGATAGATTACTTTTTGTAGAATGTATCATATAATTCAATCATGCATTTCCTTTTATTTCAAATATAAAATACTAATTTGTAATATAACTAATTTCTATTTTTATTAGTTTCGTCATGTGTAACTGACCGACTTTGCTGTATCAGTGCTATTTATTCTTTTTGTATTTATTCTACCTTCATTAATTGTTGTATTTGTCAAATTTTCTTGTAAGTCTAGAATATTGTAATTATAACTTTATGCGGGGTATTTTCGCTTTAGAACCCCTTGCCATGCACTATTTAAATATAAACTTTTCCATTTATATAAAAGAATATTTTAAACTACGTTTGTTTATAAAAATATGTCATACGTTTGATAGATGTGCATCCATTTTTCATTCTTATTATTAATCATCACTTTAATCTGCTGATTGTATTTCACCTTCATCACATGCCCTATCAAAAGAAGCAATCTAAATTTTGCAGACAGTTTCACAAATGTCTATCGAATCTATCCAGTTAAAATTTAATTTCGATTTGCATTCAAATTATTATTTCTGAAATGCCTGCAAATATTTAAAATTCATATATAGTATAAATTAAATAGTTCATGGAATGTGTATTAGACTTTTATTAAGTTGTTTGATAAAAGGTTATATTTCCAGTTTGTCATTATACTATTCTTTCTAAGATTAAATCAAATCTTACTACTTTCATTTATATTTCACTTACATATGGAAGCGTTCCAAATATTCTTCCAACGTTTCGAATTCTTATGACAAGGCACATATAAACTATTTGCACATTTTTGATACTCAGTGCCCTTCTGTACAGAGATTACAAAATTTAAACGGTATATTGGCAGTATAGAAAAATGTATTTGTCTCAACATCGTGAGTTCAACTGCTGTGAAACTCCAGTTTGCAATTCATCCTTCAGGGCCTGCTAAAATAACTTTTCATTCAAGAAGGATGGTTTATTTAATCAACTCTCAATAAGCGCGAACATGCAATTGGAAATCATCATTCAATACTGCTAAAATCGCCGCTCAACTGTTTAGAATACATGACTGTCATGTCAATAGTGTCTATAACACCCCACATTACTAAAATCACAATACCCACAAACAAACATACAATCATTAATTTCTCTCTCCCATTCTAAGTCAACATTAACAGTATTACTTTAAAACAAAAAATTGTAAAATAAACATACCTCAGTCTGCAAATTACATTACCTGCTAAAAGATATCTGCCTTTTCTCCTAGCAACATTGAACAACCTCTATAGGTGAATCGTCCTTGAGTCTTCCTTATGATCCACAAAGTAATGTATCTTTAGTATACCGTATATAATGTTATACTTTGAAATATCTTACGTTCATTAGACACTTCTGCGTAAATTTATTGTCATAAAGGACGGAGTACTGACGAATGCGTTGCCCCTGTGTTCTGTAAGTGATAACACACACACAAACACACACACACACACACACATAGATATGAATATAATGTGTGTATATGCCTAGTATGTAAAGTAATACCCACCGACAAACACGCATATTTACATATGATTACATGTAAAATATAATTTGATACATATCACGGAATCCACTAATTGAACATTTATTTCGCTTAATTACTATCTATTTTACGCTTGTTTTCAAGTTATTAGATTCAATATTTCACCATGGACCACCACAGGAAGATAATAATATTAGAATGCTGTAAAATTTTACATAATTTTCTTTTTGTTAGTCACAGTATAATTTATGACTAGGGTATCTGCGTAATCGTAAAATCTCCCTCTCCCCTCCCTCCCTTTCTCTCTCTCTCTCTCTCTCTCTCTCTCTCTCTCTCTCTCTCTCTCTCTCTCTCTCTCTGTATATATATATATATATATATATATATATATATATATATATATATGTGAGTATGTGTGTGTGTGTGTATGTGTGTGTGTGTGTGTGTGTGTGTGTCTGTGTGTAGATATATACACTTTAGTCACACACTACCAATAAATATTTTACTTGTTCAGCCATATAACTGCGGCCATGCTGGGGCACTACATTGAAGAAATTTAGTCGAACGTTTGTAGCCCAGTACGTGTTTTTGTAAGCCTGATACTTATTTTATCGGTCTTTTATGCCGAACCACTTCGTTACGGGAACGAAAACACACCAACACCGGTTGTCAAGTAGTGGTGAAGATAAGCACACGCACAAAGACACACACTCACACACATATGTTTGTGTGTGTGTGTATAACGGGCTTCTTTCAGTTTCCTTTAAAGAAATCTGCTCACAATGCTTTGGCTGGTCCGATACTTTAATAGAAGACCCATGCCTAAGGTGTCACGAAGTGGGACTGAACTAGGGAGCATACGGTTGAGAGGTTAAGTTCTTACCACACAGTCATACTGAAATATTCCTTTAAATAAAATTATTCGTCACAGTTAAATATCAGATAGAATTTATCCAACTAGGTTTAGGATTTTAAAGATATATCCCACGAAGTAAAATTGGTTATCATTGATACATTCAGAAACAATGTAATAGGAATATTCTAAACAAGACCGATATAATGTGTTATATTCTTGAGATAGGCACTGATTTCGATTTACAGCAGGGCTTTTCATAGAAACATGAAAGTTTATGTTAGGGATAGAAGATTTTACTTAAGAAATCTAAACTGATATTTTTGAAAGAGTTTTTTTTCTTTCTTTCTTGCATACATTATTCTGTTATAAATTATATATACTGTATGATAATATGATAAAAAAGGGACACTTATAATCATATACATTGCACAATATACCTACATACATATCCACATACGAAAGATACGAGAGGTTTTCGTCAGGGTGACTCAAATTAATAGGTTTGCGCTCTATCTAAACATATGCATATGAATGGCAGATATTTCCATAGAGATATGCATTAATAAGCACGACACACCTGCATATATACTTTTATATATATTCTCTTTTACTCTTTTTCTTGCTTCAGTCATTTGTCTACGGCCATGCTGGGGCACCGCCTTAAAGAGTTTTAGTCATAGAAATTGACCCCAGGACTTACTCTTTGTACGACTAGTACTTATAGTACCATAGCGTTGACGCGCTGACAAGCACGGACACACATACACAAAGACAGACGCACACGTATATATTTAATTTGGCGGAGTTTATTATCATGGGCCGTTTAGATTAATGAAAGAATACTCTCCCGGTATCTGAGGTGTACAGGTTCGAGCCCCGTAGCCGTCTGCTGACAACGTCTTTCGCTTTATAAGAGTAAAATTGTGTTTTCTTGTCTGAATATGTATGTACACAGATCAGCACATATACGCATACACATACGGGTGCATTCATACGTGAAAATTGGTGCAAACAAGGAAGTGTAGGACCATGTAATTCTAAAATCATCATATCAGGAGTGCTCGTCCAAGTATGATGATTTATGTGTACAACAGGTAAAGATAAACCTCCTTCGGTACATATATACAAATACTACACCTTGCATAGACAATGTGATGCACATGTTTGTATATACCTAAACTTTCATCGAATTTCAATATATTAAAGAAGTGTGCATATGTATGCATATGATAGACTGTAATATATATGTATATATTTGTGTGTGTGTGTGTGTGAGTGTGTGTTTGTGTGTATGTGTGTGTACGTGTGTGTACATGTGAATATGTACTTGTACATGTTTGTGGGTGTACATAGGTACACATAATTTATGCAGATATATAAATGTGAGTATATATATATATATATATATATATATATATATATATATATATATATATATATATATATATATACATTCTTATATCTGCATAAATTATGTATAGCTATGTACACTCACACACATGTACACACACACACATACTCACACACACACACACACACACACACACACATACACATATATGTGTGTGTGTGTGTGTGTGTGTGTGTATGTGTGTGTGTAGGTGTATGAATCGAATTTAATCTTGCAGGTATTTATGTATATTCACATTAGTTCGCACGCATCAATCACAAGAATTAGTTTAAAATTGGGAAAAAGTTTATATAATTATATTACATACGATAGTGTTAACGTATGTGTTCACTGCATTCAGTAACATCTGCAAATCCAATTCCGAACTACATCAAAAATTTATCATTTCCTCTAATTTTCTTGAACACTTCGACATTGAACTACCACGTCTACGAGTAAACTAGTGGGTACTGATGTTAAGGTTCTACTCATCTTCTCTTGTCTTCCAGCTTAAATACTCCCACTTGTTTCAGAGACGTATGATCCTCTTCCTGCTACCGTCTTTCAAACCCGAGGTGTGCTCTCTTTCTCAAGTTTTTTTTTTTTATCTCGTAAGCGCTGTCAACCACTTCTATAAAGACTTTTTTATCAACAGGAATATTGCAACACCACTTTCTCCGTCTTCTGTTCTTCTTAAACTGTGAAGCTGCTCCCGATCATCTTCCAGTACCTTTCAAATAACTACAATTCAAAACCTCCATTCACCATTCCATGGTTTGTGATGTGACGGGATGTCCTAGAGCAATCCTTATTTCCAGAGACTACTGCCCGTTGGCATACAAACCATTCAGAAATTTCATACTGAACTGTCCATAAACGTTCGGCATTGTATTCCTGGTAGAAATGTTCCCTTTCGTGTCATACCGACTAATAAGGACTGGTTTCCCGGTTTCATAGCATATATATTCCCCACCTGGACGAAACGCCACTCGGGCTCACGATTACGCATTTCTGCCAGCTTATCGACTGGAGCAGCGTGAAATAAAGAGTTTTTTTCTCACGATCACAATACGTCGCCCTGTCCAAGAATCGAAACCACAATTTCACGATCATGAATCCAACACCCTAGTTAATAAGCCACGTGCCTTCACAGTGTATAC
>NC_142935.1:35100503-35123003 GCF_046866305.1 Octopus bimaculoides
GAAGTTAAGAGCAAATATAACTGGTTGATCTGTGGTTTGGAATATGCCTATCTTATCTAAGTTAGTCCTTTGGCTTCTTACTCTGGAGTTTTTTCTGAGTATTCATACAAGTTACAGTATTATGTTTGTGTCTCTGTGCCTGTGTGTATGTGAATGTGTGTATGCAGTTGAGTGTGTTTAGTGTGTGTGTGTGTGTGTGTGTGTGTGTGTGTTTGGGCGCGCGCGTGTGTTTGTGGATGTGTTTATTCTTTGCGTTTTATTTAAGCACGTCAGAAATTTCAAGACAGATGCTAACAATGTAACAAGACATTTTGAGTAAAGAATGTTCCTGGATGTTGTAAGTACGTAGTTGAGTTTGATGTAGTAGCCCCCACACACATAGGTGTGTGCATCAATTCGCCTAAAGTTTCTTAGATAATGTATATCTGGAATGTCTTAGATATCTTCACTGTGCCGCTAATCGGTTGAATTTGGAAATTTATTTCCCCAAAATCATACTTCTTGTATTTTTGTGTAAATGTGTAAATACATGTATGTATGCCGGTACACTGGTATATACATATATATATATATATATATATATATATATATATATATATATATATATATATATATATATATATATATATATATATATATATATATATATATATATATATATATATATATATATATATATATATATATATATATATATATATATATATATCGATATATGTGTGTACGCATCATATGCATATATTTTAAATAATATATTCGTATATAAACATCTGTATGTGCGTGTATGTGCGTACATAAAACACAAATACGTGTATGCGTGTGCATTTGCTAGCGATTCGAATTATATTTCACATTTTAGTATAATTAGTGTTTATCTTATCTGGCAACATGGATTAATTAATTAACTTTTTAATTAAAGATGCACAATGGAGTATTTAGGAGATATTTTGAAATGTAACACGTTATTTTCTTTGTGTAAATAAAACAGTTTTAACATAACAGTTTTCATGTTTATTTGAGCTGAAATGGATATCCATATTGCATGTTACAAGTATTGCTAATGAAAGAAAGAGTATACGACTGCTGTAAACGTAGTGATTGGAATCATATGGTTATTTATAACGAACATAACCTTGGAAAGCAGGGGAGTTTTATATGAACAAAGGAAGGCTTTCTTTTTCACATTGGATTTACTTCCAGTGAAACCGATGCAGTTTAATGTCTATGGACAAATTCAAATGCTTTGTCTAAAATATTGTCAAAAGCCAATTACATCAAGACCAAGGGAGAAGACGACAGATACGGCAAGAAGTCGGCTACTGTTTAAACATCTGACTCAATAACTCTCGTACTGTTGTGCAACAGCATTTCAGCTACATCAGTTGCTGACCTCGACAGTCCTTGTGTCATGGTGTGAGGAGCCGCAGCACTTACATAACTGCTTCACCACCTGATGATATACCGATTACTGCATTCAGAGACGAGGTACTGCAGTATAATCTGCACACAAGTGTTTATGCTAAATATTTTCGCTGCGAGGACGAAATATTAGCTTCTTATGAGGGTGCGCCTCACGTCCTAATTAAAACAAAATGAAACATGTCATTTATTATATGAGCAGCGAAGGAGAACTAACATGTTCGTTAGCATGAGAGACAAAGTGGTTAGTGACATTTTCTCCAGATTTGCATTTTGTGTTCAAATTCCGCCGAGCTTAGCGCTACCTTTCATCACTTCAGGGCCGATAAAATAAGTGCCAAGTATGCACTGGTGTCAATGTAATGGGCGAACCTCTTCCAAAATCGTTAGCCTTGTGCCTATAGTAGAAAGGATTGCGTGATATTTAAATGCGAATGTCTGCATCCATATGTGTGCATCCTTCAGTATGCGCCTGCATGTGATTATGTGCACCAACGAGTATGTTTGTATCTGTATGAAGTGTATAGTACGAGTGTATGCCAATCTGTGTGTTCAAAACTTGTTCTTGTCCTTTATATGTATCTGTATGTTTGGTGAGTTTGTTAACATTGGCTTGAAATAGATAAAGATAAAGTATGTATTACTGTTACTAAATTTTCTACAGTCACCTTCATATTCGATGACTGCCATTGGGATCGATCAGGAACCGGACAAAGATTCTGGATTATTTTTCAGGGTTTTTAATTAATTTTTGAGAGCGGTCGGATTCGTTATTAGAATTCTCGTTTGTGAGAGCAGTCGAGTTTATTTTAGATATTCTCATTAAAAAAAAAAATCGTCTCTGGCTAATTGTTGAAATGACGTTGGTGTCCTCTAGGCGGATGTTTCAGCACTCTGGGTGCTCTTGTTAATGTCATTATTATCATTATCATAATAATAATAATAATTATTGTTGTTGTTGTTGTTGTTGGTGGTGGTGGTGGTATAATAATAATAATAATAATTATTATTATTATTATTATTATTATTAATAGTAGTAGTAGTAGTAGTAGTAGTAGTAGTAGTAGTAGTAGTAGTAGTAGTAGTAGTAGTAGTGGGAAGAGGAGTATGGGTAGTAGTAGTAGTAGTAGTAGTAGTAGTAGTTGCAGCAGCAGCTGTGGCAGCAGTAGCTGTGGTAGCAGCAGCAGTAGTAGTAGTAGTAGTAGTAGTAGTAGTAGTAGTAGTAGTAGTAGTAGTAGTAGTAGTAGTAGTAGCAGTAGCAACAGCAGCAGCAGCAGCAGTAGTAGTAGTAGTAGATTCGAATATCACATTCCCCATTATCAGACTGAATACATTTCTTAACCTGGCTAAAGTGAAATTCTATGAAATAATTGTGATGCGAGATACCAGTTGTCATAACCATGTAATACACATGCGTTTATATGTATATATGCCTATATCTTATGTAATATATGAATATGTACATATATGTATGCATACATACATGCATATACATATATATATGTATATAAGAATGGATGACCACTAGGTGGACATCCAATATGCTAGAACGAGGTCATCAACGTCCAAATAGGTATGTATATATATACATATATATATATATATATATATATATATATATATATATATATATATATATATATATATATATATATATATATATATATATATATATATATATATATATACATATATATATATACATATATATATATATATATATATATATATATATATATACATATATATATATATATATATATATATATATATATATATATATATATATATATATATATATATATATATATATATATATATATATATATATATATATATATATATATATATATATATATATATATATATATATGTGCGCATATATATACATATATATGTATGCCACCCTATCTATCTATCTATTTACCTATATGTGTGTGGGAGTTGTCTGTGTAAAATATATCTCTCTGCTTGTGTGTGTGTGTATGTTTCCTTTGTTTCACACACGATATTAAAACTTAAAATCACTCGAAATGGGAACTGAAAGTAGTGTAGAATTATTTATCTCCCGAGGAGTCACAATGTAATTTCCAGCTACCACAAGCTGAGCGCATTATATCTTTTGCAGTAATAGTAAATTAGTCAAGCATTCAAAGATAAAAGACAAGTCGTCTGCGACATGATTGAAAAGGAAATAAATATTTAGTTGTTTAGTTTACTGTCAAAGTTATTACATCCACAATAATATATATTTTACAAAGATTGCTTCTTGATATGAATTGCTTTATAATTTAATAGTGTTTATATTTGATTACTAAAAAGAATAAACATTGAGAAACAATGTTCAAGAAACAAGTTGACCAAATATCTTGGTATGAAAGAAAATGAAGAAATAGTATATTTTTGGAATATATATAGTACATCAAAGCAAGTTTGATATGAAAATTGATATAGGGCATTGTTTATTTGAAGAAATGGAAAGTTGGTGGAAAAGAATAAGTATAAATAATATAAGATTGGTGGGTTCAATAAATCCCTTGCCTAATAGTTTCTTAAATCTCTATTGCGAATCATCACGGAGTTACAATATGTTTTATGGGTTGATTCTTTTTATCACCAGGGAATGAGCACAAATGCAGCATTCGAAGATAGCTTTAAAACATCCTTTATATCAACAATATATACTGATGTAATGACAGATTGTGCATAAAGCTTGAAACACGTGTACCACGATATCCTATGTGCTCTGTTTTCAATATATTTGATATATATATATATATATATATAGGGAGAATTGAAAAAAAACAACAAGCTGAGATAGCTGGTATTGAAAACAAATAGATGTATTAGTATATCGCTCGGGAATTGAGAACGTCTTTAACGTTTCGAGCCTACGCTCTTCTACAGAAAGGAACACAGAAAGAAACAAGGAGACAAAAAATGTGTATAGTGATCAGCGATCTATCATGGCGAATGCCGGACAGAAGGGTCACACAGGATACTTAAGAAGAACGGGAGTTAACAAAGTGGTAGTGATGCCAAGACGAAGGTGCGTGTGTGTGAGAGAATGCTGGTGATCTTAACGTATGCGTGTATGTATGTAGGTGTGAAGGTGTGAAAATGTGGGAATGGGGATTGGCCAGCGCTAGTGTGTTGTGATGTGTTGTGTGGTATGGTATAGCGTGGTGTGAGGTGATGGTGTTGGAAGACGGGTGAGGCGATAGTGGGGAAAGCACGGGTGGGGTGTGGGTTAGGCTGGGGGTAGGGTGGTGTAGGCTGGGGTGGGGTGGTTTAGGCTGGGGGTGGGGTGGTTTAGGCTGGGGGTGGGGTAAAGGTAGGCTATGTTGGAGAGGGTGTAGTAGATGGGGTGTAAGGGATGGGGTTTAAAGGAAGGAATGGGAAGGTGGGGTAGGAATATGTAGGGGTCGGGTGGGGGTTATGAGGGAGAGTTGACGATGACGGGGGAAATTGGAAGGTGGGTGTATACAAGAAGAAGAAGAAGCAGAAGAAGAAGAAAAGATTTTTAAAATCCAGGCAGATATCAATAAAATACTGCGTTAAACAAAGTTGCATAACTTTATCCAACAATCAGACACCAATAAATTCAAGTAGAAAACGCATCTACGGTAATTTTTCATGTGCGACAAATAGGTCCAATTTTATTTAGAAGAATTTAGAGAAATTCAGAGTATTAGACAACAAAAGTACGTATAGAGAAGATTTAATTTCTAATTGTAGTATTCCCTTTACAAAGCCGACAATTGTTTCCATTGTATTAACATATTTAGATATAGAACATATCGCTGAAATTAATTCTTCCGAAAATATATGTTAATACAACGTTCTCAAGGCAATCCAAAATTAGTTAAATTCAAAGTGAACTAAGGAAATATTTCCAGTACACGTATGCTAAGATGTAATATAATCTACGAAAAGCTATTTTTACATTCAGCTATTGGTGATGTAAGTTGATAAGAAAAGAATAATAATAAGCATCAAACAGCAAACCTCATCTCAAAATACTACCGTATATATCAATCCACAACCATAGAGAACATGAACCATACAACACTTTTGTATAAAATCTACCAATGCTCAATATAGATCCAAAAATGAACAACATTTGATGAACAACATAAGGAACAGTTCTGTTTCCCAATGTATAGACAGATTCCATTGAGTGAACACTTAGAGAGATGTGTAGGAATCTCCTATCAAATTTCATCCCTGTCTGTACAACTTCTGTACATGAACCTTTGAATAAAGAAAAAATATATATCGAAAAATACAGAATGCGCCTAAATATGAACGCATAAAAACTTTGGTCTTAATATATATTTTAATTCATGATCACATATCTATCACTGTACATATTTCACCTCACTACTTTAGCTTATATGTTTTAGTATGTTTATTTATCTCCCCTGCGCTGAGTAATAAATATCACCAATTACGTCCCCTTACATTTTTCTACTTGTTGATTTATTCACAAAATTTCATACAAGGACATGGGTAAAAATCTTCTTCAGAAGATAGGAAATTTCAATAATTTCAATGTCATGATTAGCGAAAGAGAAAACAGCCGACGAGCACAATATTTTTTCATTTGAAATATATCAAAACACAATGTAAAATGTGCGCATTTTCCTTCTCTAATTTATATATATATATATATATATATATATATATATATATATATATATATATATATAAAATATAAATAGGTTTGTAAGAAAGACTACACGTTGTATAAGTAGGGAAAAGTAAATAAAAAGAAAACAAAGAAAATGCACATTAGCTATAAAAAAATAAATGTTCTTTTCAGCGAAGATGACTCAATAGTAAAGAACAAATAGTAAAGAACAAAAGCAAATACTGTCCTACAAATGGCAGAAATAAAGCACTTGATGACGTTCGTGGACACATTACCAATTTTCCATTTAATACCCTACAAAAACAACGAATTAAATCCAACCTCAACACAGATGAATGGAAAAACCTAATCGA
Source organism: Octopus bimaculoides (assembly GCF_046866305.1). Classification (NCBI taxonomy): domain Eukaryota; kingdom Metazoa; phylum Mollusca; class Cephalopoda; order Octopoda; family Octopodidae; genus Octopus; species Octopus bimaculoides. The sequence goes on from NC_142935.1 coordinate 35,106,930, forward strand.
CTTAAAAAATGATATAAACCTGACCATTAAAGAAGCCGATAAAGGGAGTGCGGTAGCAGTGATGGACACAGAGTAATATAACAAATTAACACTCTCCATGTTGGAAAACAATGTTTACTATGAGAATATAGAGCACTATAACCAACAGAAGACACTTAAGCGCTTATCCTCCTTACTCCAAATATATGGAAAGGGTCTCACTAAAAAAGAAATTGACAATTTATCAAATTTTAAATACAGACCAAATCTATTCTGCGGAGTACCTAAAATACACAAAAATACATATATTAGTAACAATTGCAAAAAATTTCTAAACCTATGTATTAATGTTCCTCCCCCTACTGACCTCCAACTAAGACCCACCATTGCTGGCTCTGCTTGTGAAACCCACTACTTGAACAATTTTCTCGACATCTTACTCAAAACATTTTTAAAATATGGGCAAAGCTTAATCAGGGATAATTTAGACATGTTAGACTACCTCCGGAAAAAATAAATGAAGGAACCCTGTTAGTAACATTCGATGTAGTGAACTTTACACCAATATCCCACACGATTTTGGTACAGAAGCAATCACCTTCAGGAAAGAAAACTACCCAGAAAAGATCCCAGAACGCATCAAACACAACTTCATAATTGCAGCAATGAAACTTATCCTACTGAACAACTTGGCTTTGAATCTCTATAATGATTCATGATAATGATTTTTATACTTCATAATTGCACCTCAAATCATCTAATTGTATGCATATATCTTTCCGTTTCTTTAAAAAAGCCTTTATTTTTATATCTAATGAGCATTTTCTTTATTTTCTTTTTCCTTTTCCCCTCTCTATATATATAATGTATATGCATGTATGTATGTATATATATATATATATATATATATATATATATATATATATATATATATATATATATATATATATAAATGTAAGTATGTATATGCATATATATATGTATATGTATTATATATGTATATATACGTGTATATATGTATATATATATATATATATATATATATATATATATATATATATATATATATATATATATATGTATATATATATATATATATATATACATATATATAAAGTATATATGTATATTTAAGTATATATATATATATACACAACGATATATACATGGATATATACAATAATATGTGTGTGACATACAAACAAATATACTAGATACATACACATGAACATGTACGTACATATACAGAGGTACATATATACACACACACTCACGTACACACACAGTCCCACACTCACAAAAAACACTCCCACGCACACACACAGATGCACACATACATACACACACAGACGCACACATATGTACAAACCCTCACACATACATACGGTTGCTCTCTCTCACACACATATACCACAAGGACGATTAAAACAACACATACATACTCAGAAAAATAGATATACACACACTCTCACGTACACACACCTAACATCCCCACCGACACAAAAAACACACAAACACACATACACACGCACTCACAAACGCACTCACGCACACACACGAACAGACACATATACACATACACACACATGCGCACACACAAAACCCTAACATATATTAATCACACACATACACACTCACACAAACGTGCACACACATACACACACCATCCTACCATAGATAACACACACCATACTCATATACACATGCTACACACGCACGCACGCACACAAACATAGACATACACATACATATGAACCATCACACACATACGTTTGCTTACACACTCACACACACACACACACCACAATGATATTTAAAACAACACATCCACTCAGACAGAGAGACACACACACACTCCCACACTCACACAAAACTCTCCCACGCACACACACAGATGCACACATACATACACACACATACGCACACATACGTACACACCCTCACACATACATACGGTTGCTCTCACACACAGACACACCACAAGGACGATCAAAACAACACATACATACTCAGACAAAGAGATATACGCACACTCTCACGTACACACACCTAACATCCCCCACCGACACAAAAAACACTCAAACACACACTCATATACACATTCCACAATAAACTCTGGGACCAATAAGAACGGCACACACACACACACACACACACACACACACACACACACACACACACACACACACATATATACACACACACATAGAGATGTGCACAAAGCCAGTCCCACACATCACTGAACCATGACAGACTGTCACAGACCAACCAAAAATAAAATTAAAAAATCCTTTTTAACTCTTCTTCCCTCCCACCCCAGCTAGCCAGTCATACTGTCTCTTAAGACAATAAAACATTCCCTCAATATACACAAGAGGAAAAACCAGGTCAGTTCCTCTTCAACTTTATTGTCAAAGAATATGTATAAGAATATGTATATGTATTGTGAAAGAATATGTATAAGAATATGTATATGTATTTGTCCATATGTGTATTTTCATACACTGTTTTTAACATTTTCATTTTAATATCAGAGAATGTGTAATAATCAGTATGTAACAATACAAAGTTCATGCAAAGCTTTATACTTTAAATATATTTTATCATCAAAGAATGTATGTATGCATTTTAATTCTCGAACTGTTTTTTAACATTTTTTATTATTCTCAAAGACTTTTGATAATCTTTTTTCTAAAAAAGTGAAACCGGTTAAGTAAATAAATATTTTTAAAAAAATAAGTGCATTTTCAAACCTTCTTTCATATATATTTCCACTCGTACGGTATTCCACAACTTTACATTATATATATATATATATATATATATATATATATATATATATATATATATATATATATATAAGTTCAGAAATACAGGGTAGTTTCCTTCTCTTTCTTTATTTCTCTCTCTCTCTCTCTCTCTCTCTCTCTCTCTCTCTCTCTCTCTCTCTCTCTCTCTCTCTCTCTCTCTCCGTCTCTTTCTTTATATATATATATATATATATATATATATATATATATATATATTAATTCGTCTAAAACTTCCATAACTATATATCTAGAGTAGCTGTTACATACTTTCTACCATTAAAGTAAACAACATGCTCCGAATAATTTTGTTTTGGGTAGGAATGAAGAATATGTTCTATTTACGGTTGCCAATATTATTTAATTTAGCTGCAGCTCATAAATTTCAGTGCATATTTATAACTGCCTATTGGTCTACGATTTATTTCTTATAAAATAAGTGTATTCGCGAAATATCGTTATTCTAAATACGGAAAAGAGTAAAAAAAAAAAAAAAGATTGAAATAAAATAAAAACTAATGTTAGAAACAGAAATTTAAAAAATAATGTTTCACCATAGGCATTGAGAAGACATGAAATATAAAAGAATACACGCACACACGCTCACACACACACACACTCACACACACATATATATATATATATATATATATATATATATATATATATATATATATATATATATATATATATATATATATATATATATATATATATATATATATATATATACATATACATATATCCGTGTATGTATGCATATATATCAATATATATGTATATATATATACATATGTATGCATTCCTTCATGTATATATGTATGTATGTTTTAAGCACATTTTATGCTTCAAGCTTTAAATTAAATTAGGAGAGAAGGATATGTATTTTCAGAAACAACTGGTTCGAAATTTTTTCTTCCTTGGTATGAAAATTTTATTGCATAACTTTCAAATCTGAATGATAAATTAAAATGAAGAGCCGTCTTTGAATATCACAAGTACACACATGAATGCATCGAGAAGGATTAGAATTTATCGCTCTGCTTTTTTGCGTATATATATAAATATATATATATATATATATATATATATATATATATATACATAACAAAAGAGTGGGTGTATTCCAAAAGAGGGGTGCATTTTCATGCCTATATATAAATATATAATATGTTTATTTTTGAAAGTTCTGACCAATTCAAGAAGAAACGGTTTCAAATACAGAAAGAATGTTGTCTTTCTTAATTGGAATTTAGACAAGTACGTAGTACGATGATATGCAGTTGTGTATGTTTGGACATACGTAAGCATTTATGTATCTTTCCTCTCTCTTTCTCGCACACGCAACACACCAGTTTTCATCATTTTACGCATGTGTCTGTATGTGTGTATGTGTGTGTGCAGCATAAATAGGTGTATGCAAATATGCATATTTATATATGTTTATATGTGTGTGCGAATTACTATGAGTATCTGCATTATGAAATTCGCTTTGCTTCTGCCTGGTTTAGCAGCTCACTTTCCAACTACGAAATTTCTCTTAAAGCGTCACTTCGTGGTAACTTGAACTATCATCTACTACTTGATCCTCGTACCAACCAAAGCCTTACGAATGAACGATTGGATTTGGCACGCGGATCCGATGGGTGCTTATCATGTGTGAGTGCGTTTGTATGTGTGTATATAAATTGAGATATATATATATATATATGTATATATATATATATATATATATATATATATATATATATATATATATATATACAGATATAGTAGAGCGTTGTAGTTCGCTTAAATTATTGTAATATGGAAGACGGTAAAAAGAGAAAAATTACAAAGCTTCTGACCATGCGGTAAGTGTTACAAATCCTTTATATTTCAGGCACAAAGACCAATCTTCGGAAGAAAAGCAGTGTGAGAAATGTCCAGCAATGCATTCACTCTCCAAACGTAGGTGGAATCGACGTTCCAAGCGTTGGTGTAAGCAAACTTCCAACTGTCGTAGGACTATCACCGGTGCCGGCAGTGCGAGTGTCTGGTGTAAAAAAAAGCTCCATTTCGTTGTAGAAGAATGGTTTTCAACCCATTTTTGCCAAAGGGCCCCTTTTGACCCTTGGAGTCACAAATGCCCCCCCCCCCCAAATAGAAAATATTTTTTAATGTTTTAATATACTACTTATTTTGATATCAGCAGATAATGATTAAAAAATAAATGACGTCGTTTTACTTATCCGCTTGTACGCATATCTACAAATTGAAATACGAAAAAAAAAAAGAAAGAAAAACACGAAATAATGAAACGAAAGTTTGGTAATTGCGTTTATTTCCACCACGCGACACTTATGATATCAACTTGTTGTCTATCGAAAGAGTGCTCTTTGGAAAAATTAAATGCCGATGAAATCATTTGAAACCTTTCCGATTTCCCTCATCGAAACGGCTAGAACTTGTGCAATAATCTCACATGTAAGCTATTGTCATACAGATGAAAGAGGGTGTATTTAATAGAAATTGTTGAAATTCATATGTACTTCATATGAGTAGCAAATTGTGAAGGATGGTATTCACTGTACTTGGATCTAGTTAGTTTGAGTCACGAAATCAGCACCCTTTTAAAATGACGTAAAAAAACTGAAAACTTGTCATATTAAACATACATTTATTATTCAGGATCTATTTTGTTTCATTCACAAAATCTCCATTTTTCAAAACGAAGTGAAAAAAAATCTGAACATTGATTCTTTTGATGCAGTTTTCTGCACTTTCTCCTATGAAGTAATGAACTTCTGGAGAAAACAAAAATTAACATAATTTTTTTTTTTTTAATTCGTCGTTTTAAAATACAGACAGATCGAATCTACCATTCGTTTCTCTTTGTAATTGTCAAATGATTTCTAAAATACTTCAAATTCAAAATTGTCTAAATATGTGTGTCAGAAACAGTAGTTAAAAATTAAGGAAATAGATTTTGGGGAGGCCTCTTATTATGACTGACTTTTATTCGGTTATTCTAATATCTTCTGAGATTTATACATATAGGTCTATAAATGCATACAGAAACATACAAATATATATACACACACACATACATCTTTTACAGAGTTAGTTTTATATACCCCCTTGTATATATATATATATATATATATATATATATATATATATATATATATATATATATATATATTTCAGCATATCTACATAATTGTGCTCCAAAGATTTGCTTCTTCCTAACCTTGAGAAAATCAAATATTTATTTCCTACAAATATGCTTTAGATCATATAGATTCCGATTAAATTGTAATTCATTCTGAAAACCGTTTGTCCCTAAAGAAGTCTAAGAAATTTCACACCACTAGACTTTGTTGTATACATATATGTGTATATATATGCAGGTGTATACGTATTGTATTAATTATATCTTTATACTCGCACAGACACATATAAAAAAAAAAAAATGGCACACCGTCGGTTAAGACAATCAAAAGTAGCCAAAACTTCACCACTCTTCCAACTTCACCACTCTTCCAACTTCACTTTTCCCCTGAAAAAGAAGGCTTTCGTCTACTTGAACTATGTGCCGTACCACTGCACGGCTGTCTGGCTGCTAATATTGCTGATGAACATGCAGCATGCCACTGGCATTTCACATATAAAGTCCAAGATTATGTGAAAAGGTGTGAAGACCGTCAATTGACTTTCTTCCATAAAAGTATTAAAGAATTATTTGGAAATTATAAAGAGAAGAAAATGGTAGACTCGGACAACAGTGTTAAACCTTTGACCGTTGAACCGTATTTTCATCTAAAAGAAAAGACAGAAGTCCGCAGGTGCTAAACCTGGCTATTAGGTTGGGTGCGGAAGCGATAATATGTTGTTTTTGGCGAGAAACTAACGAGAAAGGAGAGCTTAATGATAGGGTGCATAATCGCTGTGTATAATCCAATTTTTCGCGCTCAACAGATCCGGTCTCGTTCACCGAATGTCCTCCATCAAACGCTTCAAAATGTCGCAGCAGAACTCTTGTTTGTCGGTCTGGCCCTGGGCAGCGAATTCTTTATACACAATACCGCGGATGTAGAAAACAAACGATGAGCTTGGTCTTGATTGAGCTGCACCTCTGTCATGCATTCTTTGGTTGTGAAGATGAAAGGCTCTAGAATTGTGATGATTGCTGCTTGATCTCAGGGTTTTGAGGTCACAGGGTCTCTGAAGCAGACGTGGCAAGTTTAACGCAATATTTCAAGGAGGCACTTTATTCCTGCTCCTTGTCCATGACAAAACCGTACACTACACTGTACATGTGATCAGAAAAACACAAATTTCACAACTTCCGGCGTAAACATAGCGTGTCATTCGCCACACTGCCTCATGATGGTTATTGCTAGCACTCACTGCACCGACAACCGTGTGCTGCCATCTGCCGCTGCACTAGAGAATAGTAATGTACAGGCGTATATATGCGGTTCTGTCCATGCGTGCGTGCGTGCATGCGAGCATGCGTGCGTGCATGTATGTTTTATGCATGTATGTATTTATAGATCGATGGATATGTGTGTGAAGATACTAGTGTATGTTTCTACCTCATATATCGTGTGGTATTGTTGATCTTACTTCAGCACGTATTCAAGACGGTCCAGCTCTCAGTTTCAGTGAAATATGTTCTTGGATATATATTTGCATCATTAATATGTTGTAAATACTTATGTGTTTGGTTTCTTATGGCAGGCATATGATCATGTCTTGGAAATTTTAAAGGTATTAATACATTGAGTTAAAAGCCATGCTACCGAATGCAGACAATTTCTAATTTCTTTTCAGATTCGCCAGTTCGTTTGTACATGGGCATCCGGTTGTAATTCGTCTCCAGAAATAAAGATCCCAGGGAACCGGCTGTCATACGCTTTGCGTTTTTGTTATATGTGTTATTTATTATGGCATCGTCCAGTTGAATGCTATCAGATTCCTCTTCTACTTTCGGATGTCATTTGAAATATGTTTATTTCGAAGCAAAATAATGTGCAATGCTTACAACATTAGCGTAGCGGTATTTTTCTGTTCTACCTATTCTCTTATTGAATTGTTGATTTCTTTTTAGAAGTTATTCATTTGCCATATTATGTACAGGACACTTATCCAACCCCACTCCTCTTCATGTATAAATATTCGCTTGAATGAGGTCTTAAGGGAAATCACTAAACAGAAGAACAGTTTAATCGACATTGAAACAGGTTTCCTGACACGAAGTTTTCAGATTGGAATACATAGTGAAAAGAGTGTTATTGTAATTTTTTTTCCGTTGCCATCTGTTTTGCTACTGGTTCACTTCTGCAATTTTAGCACTATACATCAAGCTTTCTCCAGAAGACTACTGCAGTTTTGCGGATTCCGATCGTACATCCACATTAAGCAATGTATACAACTTACAAATTGACTAAATGAGTATTTAGAAATTTAAAACTTGGTAGGGAGTATCTCTACAGTCATACACAAAAGACAATTTGCATGGAAGATATAACCTCAAAATTTGAATGACCTAAAACATGAAATTTTCATGTCAGTGTTTGAAACCCGTAATCTGATAAATTTTTTAGAGCAGCCCATATTAGTACCCCTTAAATCGTCGTTGATAATTGTTGAAAAGTACTGCTGTACCAGCAACTGCTGCTGTTGTTGCATATGTACACAACTATGCCAAACAGATTTATGATTATCACAAGTATTGCGGCAAAATTATTTAATAAATTTTATAAGACGTAGCGTATGTAAATGTGTATATATTTCATAAGGCATGGCGCATCTAAATGTGTATAAACTAATGTGAGGTTCCTTTTATTTTTAAGATTCCAGAGTGCGATTTGAGGAATATACGCTTGCAAATACTAGCATGATAATCGACTATGGAGATGTATTTTATTGAAAAGTTCTGTATGTTATGTAACATTCTCCTCCACATCTGCAGCCATGGCATGCTGTTGACAATGTGAAATCTACATTTAGCTAAGGCATTATCAGAGAGCTCTCCGAATACAAGGAATATATTTAGCAAAATCCATTAATGTCAATCTCTTCAGAAAAATCCATTAATATCAATATTCTAAAATATTCACTCAAGCATCCAGGAAGATCCATAGAACTTTTTGAATAAAGATAATGGACTTCGAGTTGAATAGCGTATTCATATCAATCTACGGACTGTGGCCATTCTGGAATACAGGCTTCAAGGGATTTAAAAGATGATATCGACCCCAATATTTATTTCAGCCTCCAACTTCTTTTATAGACTCTACAGAATAATTCAGTTACGTTTTAACATTAGAGAATGCAACTTAATGAATTGTTTTAAATCGCTTCACATAAAAGACCAAGATCCGTAGAAACATATACTCGTTTCTTCACACACACATCCATCCAAACATACATACATACATGCATAATACATAAACGGACGCAAGCACGCACACACACAAAAAACCACATCTATACGCCTGTACATTTCTATTTGCATGCACACATCATATATATATATATATATATATATATATATATATATATATATATATATATATATATATATATATATATATACAAATATACACACACACATTTATACATTCATGCACATACATAAAGATATATATCACAGGATTCTGTACATTTCCCTCTACCACATTCCATCCAGTGGGCTACAGTTAAAAACATGTTTCCCAAGGTATGTTCCAATGTTCTTGAAGACTGTACCACACCTTCGACTTCTGAATTGAACCACCACGTGATAATGCTATTTTCTATGTCATGGAACGTTAGCACGCTGGGCGAAATGCTTACCGGTATTTCCTCTCTGTGAGTTGTAAGTGTTGGTATTATTACCGAAGAGCGTCTGTATAGTAAGTGTAGTTTCTCTGGATTGTTTCCGTGTTGTTGCCTGTTTTATTTTTTGTACCTGTTAAAATTTGCATAATAGTTTTTGTTCGAAATCTATTGTGTGCTTCTCCGCTAGTAGGGGGAAACATTAATTGCTGCCAAGAAACCCGTCGTATATATATATATATTATAAGGTTTTTAACTTTTAAATTTTCATATTCAAAAGAGACAGAGACTTCAAACTCGATATATCGATTTATTCACCACTCTATGTTAACATTTCTGTGCCAAACTTATCCAGTGACTGGTCCATTGGATTTTGACATTTGGCACTTATTCAGGAGTGGTTACCATCCGAACAAAACACGAAAAAACACATACATAACGATCATTAATAAAGTAATAAACAATATTCATTAGAATGGTCTATAATAGCTAGATCAATGCCATATGAGAGAGGAAGAAAGTATTGTTCGCTCTGTACGGTGGAACTAAACCACATACTCTTCTCTTAGGATAAATTGATCAATAAAGTAAAGAATAATGCTCTGAAATGTACGCATACCATAAGAAGTACGTTTCGTTGGTATAAATGATCTTAAGATGTGATGAAGTACAACATGATGTCTCATGTATGTTTGTGTATGTGCAATTATGCATATATGGATGAGTGCATATAAGAGTGTGTATCTGTGTATATATGAAATATATGCATATATATATATATATATGTGTGTGTGTGTGTGTGTGTGTGTGTGTGTGTGTAAGTGTGTGTGTGTATATATATATATATATATATATGTATATGCACGTATATGTACATGTATATATATGTGTATGTATATGTATGTGTGTTGTATTCGTATGTATATGTGTATGTGTGTATATATATATATATATATATATATATATATATATATATATATATATGTATATATATATATATATATATATATATATATATATATATATATATATATATATATATATATATATATATATATATATATATATATATATATATATATATATATATATATGTATATGTGTGTATGTATGTGTATGTATGTATATATGGATAAGTATACGGGTAAAGTGTATGTATGCATATGTATACGGGTAAAGGAACGGGTAATATAGTATAGTAAAAAGAAATAAACAAATTAATTAATTAATCTAGTGGAAATTCACAGGAGAGCAATAAAAATAGAAAATTAAGGAGTTATCTCCCCTATAATAACAGAAAGATGAAATCTAACGGGATTTTAAGAATATAATGATCGCTATGTATGTGTTTTTTCGTGTTTTGTTCGGATGGTAACCACTCCTGAATAAGTGCCAAATGTCAAAATCCAATGGACCAGTCACTGGATAAGTTTGGCACATCGATATATCGAGTTTGAAGTCTCTGTCTCTTTTGAATATGAAAATTTAAAAGTTAAAAACCTTATAATATAAATATAAACTGTGAGAACGACCCTTAAGGAATCTAGTTAATGATCCCCTAAGGTAAGTTCTTATGCTATATTGGTAACGGTTGCTACATCCTCTGGAAAATTATTATATATATATATATATATATATATATATATATATATATATATATATATATATATATATATATATATATATATATATATATTATTTTACTTGTTTCAGTTATTTGACTGCAGCCATGCTGGAGAACAGCCTTGACGGAATTTTAGTTGAAACATTCAACGACAGGACAGATTTTTTAAGGCCTAGTACTTATTTTATCGGTCGCTTCTGCAATAATGATAAGTTACGGGGACGTAAACACATCAACACCGGTTGACACGGCGTGATGGGGAGACAAACATAGACACAAAGACAGACATACACAAATATATACAAATATATACGTTGAGCTTCTTTCAGTTTCCGTCTAACAAATCCACTAACAAGGCTTTGGTTGGCCAGAAGCTATAGTAGAAGACACTTGCCCGAGGTCCCACAGAGTTGGACTGAACCCAGAACCATTTGGTTGGGAAGCAAGCTTCTTTATTTCATCAAGATTGGCCATAAAGGCCTTATATTATTGGTCTTCTTCTACAGAGGCAGAGAGGTGGAGGAAGAGCTAGGAAAGCATCAGAAGGGAGCAACTTTGGCCAAAGGAAGCTGTGAAATGGATATAGACATAATGTTATGTGGAAAAAAAGTTATCATTAATGAATAAATGGGGGAGAACAAGCAGCGCCCGCCGACTGTCTGATCCCCGAAAACATTGATCTCTTATATGTGAGGCAGCAAGCCTCTTACACTGTTCGTTATGTTCATTGCTACAAAAAGGAGGCATTACGCCTCTTACTTTGCTTTAAACAAAATGTGGTTTCAAACCCCTCCTCAATTCATAACATTGAGGCTTTCCAACTTTTTATCCATATTCCTCCCCAGCATCGCTTGTGACCATATCTCCCGCCAACGCCCATGCCTCGTTTAAGCACACAGCGTCTGACGTGTCGGCGTCGCCCGGCTACAAGCTATATTTCTCATTAAGTTCCTCCAACGTTTGCATCACAGCCAATGTTATGACCTCCACTGCTGTCTGCGGAGGCCATTCGGGATCACGTGTGCAGGCCAAAGTTGCTCCCTTCTGATGCTTTCCTAGCTCTTCCTCCACCTCTCTGCCTCTGTAGAAGAAGACCAATAATTCCTCTTCCTCCGCGGACGTGATAGGCGCAATTCCACCCGACGATGGTTCAACGTCCGTTGGCAGCTCAACCATCCGCAGGTCAACCGTCGGCATACCATTTTTTTTTCCCTTTTTCTCTTTTTCTTTTTTCTGATAGGAGGGGAGTCCTATGGTTTATCCGGGAGATTAAATTCCCCTTCCATCTCTACATTATTTATGTGAGGTTTCGGCGGGCTACTATCAATGCCCGCCTTTCTCTTTTTCCCCTCTTTCAGTTAGGCCTCCACCTCCTCATTTTTTCCACCTGCTGAGCAGGACTGCGTTCTTTATTAATTGACTGCTCCGGGGCCACTCTCAGGTCCCAGTGACAATCCTTTATATGGCCGAGCTCCAGGCATCCATGACACTTGGGAGAGGGGCGCCTTCGAGTATCACAGGATACCTAGATCCAGCCATAGTCGAGTAGTCTGAAAAAACCACACTGTCAGCAGCTAACTGGGTCAACAGAGTCAACACAGCTTTAGCTCCGATCCAATCAGCTACCGGCAACTCTTTTACATTTAACAATTTGGTGTTCTTATTGCCACCAAGTTCCCGTCAGATAGTTGCTGCTATCCGTTCGGGCTTAACCCCTGGCGGCAACCCACACTACCACGCACGCTTGCATTTTCTCTCACAATATGAGGGGAGAAACAGAATTATTTTCCAGGGGCTGACTGTCGAACTTATACGCTATCTCCGGGGTCTCGATCAGCAACCATACAGATGCATATTTTGAACCCCTAGCAATATGCGTTATTATCGGCATGTATTCCGTCAGCTCTTCTATCTCTGGTCTGGAAAAGGGGTCAATGGTGTCCAAGGACCTTGAATAAGTCCTCAGAACCACTGCCCTCTCCTTCACATCTTTCTCCCATTCTTTGGATGGGTTGATCTCCCACTCCAACTTAATGTTATTATTTTTTATTCTTTCCATGTTCACAGTTAACTGTAGAAGAAAATTAAAACAAAAATGCAAGAAGCAAGAAAAAAGGAGAACAGGAAAAACAGTTAAAAAATTAGTTAAATTACCACTGTCCTCTGGCCTATTTGAACTCCTGGCCAGTCCTGAGTAATCCACAATATCCAAATAATTTTTCCACAAAATCTGGTGTTCACTGTATAATTAACAGCAATCAGTACTTGAATGTCCATAAACAGAGACAAAAATCCAGTTGCGAAGGTCTTCAGTAAAAAAAATTCAATAGATAAATTCTTGCATTGCGGGATAGGCCCCCTGAGAATTTTTCAACAAATCCAACGCAACTAAAGCCGAATAAAATTGCCTCCAGACCACTGGAGATACCTTACTAGTTAAAAAATATATAAAATACGAGTAACACACCCCACTGTGTCCCCAAAACAAAATCCCCTCCTAGCTTCAGGCTGAGCTGCTAGTACCTCATCGTAGACTTAATCCACAACAGAGCTAAATTTCGCCGTGTTGTCATTACAAAAAAAGAAAAAAATACACAGTTAAAATGTTTACTGTTCTCTGGCCTATTCCAACTCCTGGCAAGGTCTGGGTAATCCGATTTAGGTAATCCACGATATCCAAATAATTTTATCCACAAAATCTGGTGTTTGCTGTATACTTACCAGCAATTAGTACGTGAATGTCCAGGAACAAAAATCCATTTACTATAGTCTTCAGTAAAAAAATTTTCATTAGAAAGGATTCTTGCGTTGCGGGATACGCCCCCTAAGAATTTTCAAGAAAACCAACGTTACCAAAGGCGAACAAAATTGCCCCGAGACTAGTGGAGATAGCTTACTAGTGAAAAATAACAATAAAACACACTAACGCACCCCTAGAGAAACAAAATTTCTCCTACCTTCAAGCTGCACAGCAAACATATTTTCGTAGACTTAATCCACAACAGTGCAACATTTAGCTATGTTGTCATTATAGTTTGTGAAACCACTCTGATTCACACATTCACCGAGAAGCTGGAAGCAAGCTTCTTTATTTCAATATTTTTGCAATAAAGGCATTACAGAGAATGGACACTACAACACACGTGGGGACATATAACAATTAAAAATATAAAAATAAAATATGATATAGTGAATGAAACATGAAAATGCACGTGAGTAACAAATAAAAAATATGATAACATGAATGATATCTGAAAATGATATTATGAAGAGAGTTCTACTCACCCCACACTGAGTAACACCACTCGTTGCCTCTGAGTCCTAACTCCTTTTTTCCTTTTAGTTTAAACCTTTTTCCTCTTTCTCCATCACTTGATGATAGCGTTCTCATTTCCATGCATTCATAACCTTTTTCACCGGGAGTGGGGTCGTCTAAATTTTGTGGTGTTTGTTCTCTCTTTTTCTCTTTTTTTTTCTTGTGGGTAAATGGGGTGGGTGGGTTTGGTGCCTGTATGGGTAGGGTGGGTCTGAGTTGTCTTAGGTGGGATGGAGTTGGACTGGGGGTACCACATCATACTCACTGTCTTTTCTTTTTTCCTCTTTCTCCTTCTTCTCTCTGAAACCTTCGAGTCTTCCTCCTTCTTCTCCTTTCCTCCGTCTGTCGTTTCTTCTCTTTTCTCTTCCGTCTCCACGACTGTATCTTCAACCATTGTCCACTGTAGGGGGAAGTATGCTCTGATATTGCCCTTTTGGTCACATTTAAAACAACGTGGTACTCTGCTCTCTACCCATACCCTCAGCACGATTTCCCCCAACGTCACCGTCTCTGCCAAGGAGATTACCCTCCTCCACTTGAATGATTAGCTCCAGTGTCCTTCCTTTACATCCCACTCCTTCTGTTTCTGTGGCTCGGATGACAGCTGCCTCCTCCTCGCTTCCAACAAGGACAGCTGCCGCCACCCAAGCCAATTCTATATCCGGTGGAATTTGTTCTACCTTCACCTTGGAAGTCTTTCTTCCAAGTTATGTGAGCAGAAGCACTACCTCCTCTATTTTCACCGCCACACTCGCCAGCTTCCTCGCCTCCTCTACTGTTCTGAATTGTACGACCATTGTGCCATATTTTCTTCCTTTCGTCATGAATATTATTTCTTTCGACTTCTCCCTTAGTGCTTTTTCCGTTTCAGCTTCCACCTGCTCGACCTTTTTCCCTTTGAGCAAGAACACGTTATAGATGATCGTTCTTCTTTCCATTCGCTCCATAATTCTTTTAGGGGGGGGGCGACAGTTTCACTTCCCTTCCCACCTTCTGTACCATCTTCTCATATTCCTTCAGACCGGTCAAGTCCAATTCCCTTCGCTTCATCTCCGTAACCTCAGCAAAACTCCTTGTCTTTTCAACACTCTGCCCTTACCAGCTCCTCCTCTGCTGAAGACAACTCAGACCCGCTGAAGTCCGAGTACATTGTCTCTATCCTCGAACCAGCAACAAAAGCCAACGTCCGACACAACCGACAAACCAAATGCACTCTGGGTGACGCACGCGCGGAAGCAAGCCTGTTACCACACAGCCAAGCCTGCTGTACCTAATATATCTATATATTTATGTCTTTGTGTCTTTTTGTCCCTGCACCATCGCTTGACCACCGATTTCAATGTGTTTACGGCCCGTAATCTAACGGTTCACCAAAAGTGGCCGATAGAATACGTACTAACCTTACAAAGCGTAAGTTCTGGGGTCGATTTCTTCGTCTATAAAAAACTTATAAGGCAGTGCTCCAGCATGGCCGCAGTCAAATGACAGAAGTAAGTAAAAGAATAAAAGAATAAGTTCTAAATGAATACGAAACATTGAAT